>NC_092749.1:77393496-77693496 GCF_047496795.1 Chiloscyllium punctatum
CTGTACCCTGTACTGTAGGGAGAGCTACTATCCTGATCGTGCCATATGTTGACAAGGATTGGCTATAGGCAGATGTTCAGAAGTGCCATCACTCTGTTCTGATGCCTGTCACAGTTCTCCCAATATTATAGCCAACAGAGATCGTAATCAATGTCACAGAAACAATCAGTGACCATTCATCCACTGCTGTTTGTGCAATAATGTGAACATTGAAAATAGTTATTTTCCATCAAAATTGCTGTAAATATCTATTTGCAAACAGTAATTGAAACATTTAACCTTAACTCCATTTATAACAGGATAGATGGATAAAAGTTCATCCATACAAGCTCCAGTTCTGAGTTCTATGAGCAATTGGGAACATGAAAACTGCACAAATGGCCCATGGTGCCAGTGCCGCTACTTTAAAAGATCAGTTGTATGTATATCCCCATTCCTTTTGGATTTGTGACTATCTTTATTCCTTATGATTAAGCACCTTAGGAATATAAGAACATAGGAATGTAGGAACAGGAGTTGGCCATTCAGCCCATCATACCTGCTTTGTCATTTATTATGATCATGGCTGATTGAACACCTCAATGCTTTTTACCCACCTCATAACCCTGTACATCACTGGTAATCAGAAATTTATCAATCTCTAGCTTAAACATACTCGAAGATAGCCCTTCCAGAACCATCTGTGGTAGAGAGTAGTAAAACAAGTTCTCCTCATCTGTGACCTAAGTGGATTTCACTTATTTTTAAAATGTGCCCATGGTTCTAGCTTCCTCAACCAGAAGAAACCTCTTACCTGTATCTACCCTGTCTATCCCTTTAAGCATTTTGTATGTTTCAATCACATCAATGTTTCAAGGAGCATGTGGGGATCTATGTGGCATCTCCCCAATTCTTGAACTATTAATGCATCCATGACGTTACTGATGCCATTTTCTTCATATCTTTCCTGTAATGATTACAGTTTTCAGCAGCTTAGACTTGGGATTCTCTTTCATTCCAGACTGCCCCAATTACAGGTGCTACACACTTCACAGATATTGTTTTTTGAGTGCATTATCAACCTACAGAGTTTGTGAACTTCTACTCTATGAATGCTCAAATTAAATGTGACCATGCCAAATTCGGGAAGTCCGCACCAGATATCCTGGGAGCTGACGTGAATTTTGCAGGTTCATGGTTTCTTCCCAAGCCCTTGTTCTATACAGAAATGGCTGCTGGGAAACAAGCCAAACATGACTCCTGTTATCTTTATGAAATCCTCAGACTGATGCAGAATGAAAATACTATGCCAGTCATGTTTCAACTAGGGCTGTATTGGAACAGATCACAAGCCTCTGAAAATAAGACCATAAGACATAGAGCAAGTTTTTCAGCTTGTCAAATCTACTCCATCATTCAGTGACTTCCCTAATAATTATCAGCTCCACTCTCCAGCCTCTTCCCCATAATACTTGATTCCTTACTGATTAAAAATGCCTATCTCAGCCTTGAATATTCTTGACTCTGCCTCTATAGCCCTTTGCAATAAAGAATTCCATTCTCCTCATCCCACCAGTCTAGGTCTGGTTATGGGGCAGTTTTCCCTGCAATAGGACAAAGGGAGGGACTGAGTATATTGGAAATAGATGCAAGGCAATTAATGATGATGTAGGAGTAGGACATGTGGTGAGGTGATCCCACTGGCTGAGTGCAGAGGGCAGTCAAGGTAAAAGGTTGAGTGGTGAACATTGATAACTGGACATGATGCACACAGTACTGAGCATTTGGGATCCATAGGCCTTGGTGAAGTGCGTGTCCAGTAGCAGAGTTAAACTGAACTCTAGCCCTGTGAGTCTGAGGTAGCTAAGAAATGATAGTAGCACTTAGCTCTGTGGAAAAAAAAAAGTAGATTTTTGATCTCCTCAATCACCATTGAGAATCCCAACTGACTTGTGACACAGCACTGCTGCAATTTTGGTCTAGGCTAGATGGGACTATCATAATGGCCTCTTTAATGATCAGCAGGAAAATAGGACTGCTCTCCTCTCCACTATTCCATCCACCAGCATTTATCTATCCTGGAAGTTAACTAAACTTTCCATTTCAATGTTTTCAATGATAAGAAGAGCAGTACAGGTAGTTTGTGGCTTTCAGTGTCTGAAGTGGTGTGTAGCTGAACTTTCAGTATGGTTCTAGGCACGTGGAAGCACAAAGGTGCAATGTGCATTTCCACCTCATAATCAAATTGGTGAAGTAAAATTTGAAAGATTGCATGAAAACATTTGTACCAACCCAAAGCAGACAGGGGACACTAAGTCCTACAAACGGGAAACCTCCCCCCAAGTTTATATTGTAATTTGGAACAATCTAGAACTGTTTTAAAAAAACATTTTTGATCCCTATAAACTTTTTATAACAAATTTCTAGAGTTCTGCAAAACACAATCTGTTATTCTATTGTATTATGTATTTATATACATATACAAAGCTAGTTTTAATTTGCTTGCACTGATCATAAAGAAAAGTTGTGCAAGATACATGCACTTCTAATTAACTCAAGTAAAACGTGAAACTTATGAGTTGTATTGAAAGCCCAGAATTGAGTATCGTGATAACATGTCTTCCTTTGCTGTGAAATTCACTCAAAATGTGAGGCATGTGGATTGTGATTTAAATGTTGTTCATTCATTCCAAAACTTGTGCCACGTCCCAACCTTGTTTGCATAAGCCTGACCACCCATTTTAAAGAAATAAAGAAGGTTGAAGTGGCAGCTCTAAACTCTTATCTAGAGAAAGACATTGATATCCATTGATGTCCAAATTCGTAGCTGCTTTACCAAGAGTCAGTCACTTTCTCAGGTCTGTTATGGCCCTGAATTTATTAAACTGCAGGAGATGCTCATATAATATTATAACTTATGTGTATTTTTCTTCGAGTGGATTTTAAGGGCTGGGGAGGTGTGAACAAGATAGATTTGATGAGTTTATGTATGTCGGTTGTGCATTAAATACAGTAATTCAGGAAATGAATATTGACATCACTCGCAGGACAAGAACAATGATCAAACAGAAGGTGTTATCATACATGAATTCAAATTCCTTGAGTTTTACCACAGCTGAATCCATCCAACTGAATGGTAAGTATTTCACTGAATTGATAGTGGAGATGGCTGTGAGGACTCAAAGGATGAGCCACTCAGTGAACCCAGCATCTGCCCTGCTGTTCCAGCTGTGGCATTGATTTCATTCATTCTGATCTGAATTTTATAGAATTTTAATACAGAAAGCATTTTGCTTCTGGTCAGTGGCCACTCCCAAGAGATTTTTTTAAAGGGGACTGAGCCACACTGAAGGATAGATGGAAGCTTTTCAGATGAGCATCATGACCTGGTGCCAATCTCCTGCTTTCTTCCTACACTCTAGCACACTGTTTCTATCCAAAATACCCTCTTGAATGATTCTGTTAACCAGCCTCTACCACACTTCAAGTTAGTGCATTCCAAACCCTATCAACTCAGTGAAAAGGTTTTTTTCTCACGTCACTTTCTTCTTTTGCGCATCACTTTAAATGTGTCCCTCTCATTTTTTTTCCCTTTATGAATGAGACCAGCTTCAACTATCTACTCTATTATGACTTTAAAAACCTCTACCAAATCTTGTCACAGCCTTCCCTCCAAGGAGGGCACCAAATGCTTCAAGCTATCCTCATAACGGAAGTTTCTCATTCCAGGAACCATTCTTGTAAACCATTTCTACACTCTCTGCAATACATTCACATCTTCCTAGAAATCATTCTTTGTACCAGACAGAATTCCAGCCCTTTAGGCTTTTCTACTTGATTTACATTGACCAGTTTTGTTAACCCCCCTAGTATCTTGCTCAGTAAATACTGCTGTTCACTCTCTTTGGCTACATCTAATTAAGTATCTTCCCATTGACCAGATTTTCTTTTTCCAAAGACTCTGAACTAAATTCATTGAATTTTCAATTATGTCTGTTGGTCTTTTACAGACTTATTACGCTAAACTCATTTGGATCTTTGACGTAGAACATAGAATATTATAGAACATTACATTGCTGTACAGGCCCTTCAACCCTCAATGTTGTGCCTACTTGTGAAACCAATCTGAAGCCCATCTAACCTACATTATTCCATTATCACCCATATGTCTATACAACAATAATTTAAATGCCCTTAAAGTTGGTGAGTCTATGACTGTCGCAGTCAGGCTGTTCCACGCTCCTACTACTGA
Organism: Chiloscyllium punctatum; assembly: GCF_047496795.1. Classification (NCBI taxonomy): domain Eukaryota; kingdom Metazoa; phylum Chordata; class Chondrichthyes; order Orectolobiformes; family Hemiscylliidae; genus Chiloscyllium; species Chiloscyllium punctatum. The sequence goes on from NC_092749.1 coordinate 77,397,728, forward strand.
GTAAAGACACTACCTCTAACATCTGTCCTATATCTTTCACCCCTCAATTTAAAGCTATGTCCCCTAGTGCTAGCCATCACCATCCAAGGAAAAAGGCTCTCACTGTCCACCCTATAATGTAGATATATGTAGTCCATCTCTTGAGATGAGAGCTAAGATCTTCATCACAAGTAAATTGGTTTTTACAATGTTGGCCCTGTTATTACATCAGGGTCACAGCTTTAAGACAATTTTTTTTAGATATTGAAGGGGAAGAAAGAAGTATAAAGCATTTGAAGACATTACTATGCTAGCAAGTGAAGTGCTAGTAAAGGAAGGATAGTAAAGAAATGGGTGTGTTGGCTGGGCACAGAACATTGGGACTACAGCTTATTTTCAGAATATACACTGATGAAGGACAGATTGTGCTGAATAGCCTGTGGTTCTATAGCTTCTATGTAATTCCTTGTTAATTCCTGAAATAACTTCACATAGGCCAATATCCTGTCACCAAGTCAACATTTATTTATACATGCCTAATGCTTGACACTGTTTCAGCTTCTTTAGAGCTAACTCTTAGTGAAAAGAACCTCTGATACTCCTGTTTGTATCGGTCATCCAAAGCTCCCTGATTGGGGCTGTTAACCTGGTCCAATCAGGGAACACGTACTCTATGAGGCCCATCTGGCTGACCTCATCACAAGCATTACATCCCTCCCCCTCTAAGGGAGGGACATGGCCTGTTGCTTTCCATGTAGCCTCCCTTAGGGTGTTTTCTCACTGGGTCCACATTCTCCAACCCCACCTCAGATATGGGCAGCATGTACCAGAACGTAGGTCTGCTGGTAAATTATGGCTTATTGTCTGTGACCAGCACTTTTGTATTGCAAAAGATGCTTGCAGCTTTTCTATCGTCTCCGTGTTTGACCAATTAACTCTATACACATCCAACCGCTTTGAGTGGGTATCAACAATGAATAAGAATGTTAAGCCCATGAAAGGCGTCGGCATAGTTGATGCGTAACAGAGTTCAGGGTTTACCTGGCATTCCCAAACATGGCAGAGCTGAGGGCAGTAATTCTTGTCCTTGTTGGCACTCTTGGCACTGCCCCATTATTGCAGCTATGTTTGCATCCAAGTTTGGCCACCAGACAGAACTTCTTGCCAAAATCTTCATTTTGGAGACCCCTAGGTTACTTTGTTGGAATTCCATCTGCTAGACCTTTGCTCACTCATTCAATATATCTAATGTTCCTCCACAAAGTTTCACAGTCCTCTGCACACTTTGTCTGCCGCTCATTTTAGCTAAGTAAAAACAATGACTGCAGATGCTGGAAACCAGATTCTGGATTAGTGGTGCTGGAAGAGCACAGCAGTTCAGGCAGCATCCGAGGAGCAGTAAAATCAACGTTTCGGGCAAAAGCCCTTCATCAGGAATACAGGCAGAGAGCCTGAAGGGTGGAGAGATAAGCTAGAGGAGGGTGGGAGTGGGGAGAGAGAAGCATAGAGTAAAATAGGTGAGTGGGGTGGGGGGGGTGGTGGTGGAGAAAGGGTGGAGTGGATATGTCATCCACAAACTTTGACACCCGACACATGGCCCCCAACTCCAGATCATCTATATAAATAGGAAATAATTGCGGTCCCAACTCCGATCCCTGAGGCACACCACTAGTCACTGATTGCCAACCATTTATCCCCACTCTTCGCTTCCTGTCGGTCAACCAATCTACTAGCTATGCTAACACAAAATGTAGTGTCATGCATCCTTATCTTATGCAGCAGCCTCTTGTGCGGCACCTTGTCAAGGGCATTTTGGAAATCTAGGTACACCACATTCACTGGGTCCTTGTTGTCTACCTTGCTCATAATATCTTCATAGAATTCCAAAAGATTTTTTAAGCATGACCTGCCCTTCATGAACCCATGCTGCATCTGCCCAATGGGACAATTTCTATCAAGATGCCCTGCTATTTCTTCCTTGATAATAGACTCAAAAAGATCTTGGTCAAGACCCCAGCAATGTCCTGTTTTGAGTGCCTCAATAAGCTGGAGTAGATACCTATCAGGCCCTGGAGACATATCACCTTCATGTTCTTCAAGAGATCCAAAATCTCCCCTTTCTTGATCTCAAAATGCCCAAGCATATTAGCACAGCCCACAAAAAAAATTGCACTATCCTCCATATCTTTATCCTGGATGAATACTTTGCCTCCAAGCACAAGTTCTCTCCTTTATGCTTGAGTGGTTTACCTTCTCCCTAGTTATCCTCTACTTTTTAACATATTTATAGAATGCTTTGGGATTCTCTTTAACCTTACTTGTCAAGGTCAATTAATGGCCCCTTCTTGCTTTCCTACTTCCCTGCTTGAGTACTTTCCTGCTTTTCTTTATATTTCTCATGGGTTCTGTCTGATCTTAGTTTCCTAAACTTTACATATTCTCCTTTTGACTAAATTCACAATGTCTCTCATTATCCAAGAGCGCCTTACCTTGCCATCCTTGTCCTTCCTCCTTATTGGAACATGCCGGTCCTGAACTCTCATCAGCAGGTCATTAAGCAACTCCCACATGTCAAATATGGAGTTTCCTGATAACAGCTCCTCCCAATGTTGAGATAATTTGCTTTCCCCGGTTTAATACCTTGCCACAAGGTCCTGACTTATCCTTATTCATAGTTATCTTAAAACTTATGGAGTTGTGATCACTGTTTCCAAAATATTCTTCCACTGAAAGGTCACTCACTTGGCCAGACTCATTAGCCAATAAAAGGTCCAGTATGGCCCCTCCTCGACTTGGACTATCCACACACTGTTTCAAGAAACCCTCTTGGATGCACTAACAAATTATGCACCAGGTAAGCCTCTTGTTCCAAGGGAGTCCCAGTCAATGTTGGGGAAGTTAAAGTCACCCATTGTGATAACTTTGTGTTTTTATTGCTACTTTCCATAATTTGCCTCTATATTTGTTCCTTGATCTCTAGTTGTCTGTTGGAGAATCTATAGTATAATCCTATCAGAATGATTGCATTCATTTTATGTTTGAGCTCTATCCATATTGCCTCAGTGGCCTCCAGTAATACCTCTCCAAATGCAAATGTACCATCCTCCTTGATTATAGAGTCATAGAGATGTACAGTACAGAAACAGACCTTTCAGTCCAACATGTCCATGCCAACCAGATATCCCAAGCTAATCTAGTCCACCTGCCAGCACCTGGCCCATATCCCTCTAAAAAGGCTGATGCCCAAAACGTCGATTCTCCTGTTCTTTGGATGCTGCCTGACCTGCTGCGCTTTTCCAGCAAAACATTTTCAGCTCCTATCCCTCCAAATCCTTCCTATTCGTATACCCATCCAGATGCCTTTTAAATGTTGCAATTGTCCTAGCCACCACTACTACTTCTGGCAGCTCATTCCATGCATGTAACACCCTCTGAAAACATTGCCCCTTTTATATATTTCCACTCTCACCCTAAACCCCTCTAGTTCTGGACTCCCCCACCCCAGGGAAAGGTCTATTTATTCTATCCATGCTCCTCATAATTTCATAAATCTCTCTTGGGTCACCCCTCAGCTTTTGATGTTCCAGGGAAAACAGCACTAGCCTATTTAACCTCTCCCTATAGTTCAAATCCTCCAACCCTGGCAACATTCTTGTAAATCTTTTCTGAACCCTTTCAAGTTTCACAACATCTTTCTGATAGGAAGGAGACCACAACTGCATGCAATATTCCAAAAATGGCCTAACCAATGTCCTGTATAGCCGCAACATGATCTCTCAACCCTTGTACTCAATACTCTGACCAATACAGGAAAGCATACCAAATGCCTTCTTCACTATCCTATCTACCTGCGACTCCACTTTCAAGGAGCTATGAATCTGCACTCCAAGGTCTTTGTTCAGCAACACTCCCTAGGACCTTGCTATTAAGTGTATAAGTCCTGCTAAGATTTGTCTTTCCAAAATGCAGCACCTCACATTTATCTAAATTAAACTCCATCTGCCACTTCTCAGCCCTTTAGCCCATCTGATCAAGATGCCATTGTAATCTGAGGTAACCTTCTTCACTGTCCACTACACCTCCAATTTTAGTGTCATCTGCAAACTTACCAACCATGCCTCTTATGCTCACATCCAAATCATTTATATAAATGATGAAAAGTAGTGGACCCGGCATCGATGTTTGTGGAACTCAAGGCCTCATGTCTGAAACACAACCCTTTACCACCACCCTCTGTCTTCAATGTTTGAACCAGCTCTGTATTCAATTGGCTAGTTCTCCCTATTTTCCATGAGATATAACATTGCTAACCAGTATCCCATGGGGAACCTTGTCAAATGCCTTACTGAAGTCCATATAGATCACATCTACTGCTCTGCCCTCATCAATCCTCTTTGCTACTTCTTCAGAGAACTCAATCAAGTTTGTGAGACATGATTTCCCATGCCAAGATAATGTATCAAGAATGTTTTGTGAGGTTTACCTCAATTTGGTCTTGCACATATTGAAACTCTTCTCTAAAATATTTGGTGAACTTTACACACTTCAATGTAGGGGAATGGACTCTTCTCATATCAGACACCGAAAGCTCTAGCCAGCTCATGCTTTATGCTCTGTCTATTTTCTGATATTTACCACATTGCCTACAATTCAGGAATATGTTTGGTCTGCATGTATTCTTGCTAATATTCTAAGAAGGAGAGACTTGCCGAGATGCTTGCTACACCAAGTCTCACCTCCTAGTCCAACGTCTTCTTGTCGCTACTCCCACTCTATGTGCATCTAGTGGGTCTACATCCAAACTAGAAGGGACTTTTTTTTCTTTTCAAATTTTCCCTTTGATTTATATGCAAATTAGATCTAACAATACAATGTATCACTGTATTCATTTATGTAAAATGAACTCCTCAAATATGTTAAGTGTACAATAGACACGTTATTGATGTGCTTCCAATTGAAATTCTCAAGGTAGATTATAATTCCAAGCAAAAATATTCTTTGAAACCACAAAGTGAGAGGAAATAAATAGATTTATATGTGAAAATACAATCAAGGAGTAGGAATAAGTCATTCAGCATCTCTAGCCTGCTCTACTCTTCAATAAGATCATGGCTGATTTGACTACAACTTCATCCACATTTCCACCTATACCTTGCAACTATCAGTATCACCTTTGGCATTTCACTGAAAAGAATACAACGATAATGGTAAGATTTCTGCTTTCCCAAATAATGAATTAAAGATATTGTAGAAATGTTCTGGACAATCAGTACATATTATTGTGTCCCACTTAAGGTTGCTTGATAACATCTTACTTCACTGAGAGTTAGCATGAGGATTTGCTGCTTCAATCAGCTGGAGCACCAGACTGACTGCCTAGTCAACTGCTCCCACGTAACCTTTATTAGAAAATCATGGATGCAAAGATCCTTAGTTCCACTATTTCAAGATAACAGATAGAAAAGTACAGGCTGACAGTCTGCAGTTTTTTGATTAATGTCTGCTAAGTGTCCAAGTTAGAGACCAAAATGTTTGAACCTAAACTACACTACTCTGTAACAGAATTTTCTATTTCAGGAATTTTGAAAACTTTTGTTATTATGTCACAGTCTATAGTCTAAGAAGGTTTGAAAGGGTAAGGCTGTGAGTGGCATAATCAAATGTGATGTCAGAGATCACACACTCAGAGTCACAGAATCATACAAGCATGGAAACAGACCCTTCGGCCCAATCTACCTATGTTGACCAGGTATCTAAAACTGAACTAGTCCTATTTGCCTGCATTTGGCCCATATCCCTCTCCATATACCTATTTAATAGTCTTTTAAAGGTTGCGATTATGTTCGCCTCTACTACTTCCTCTGACAACTCATTCCAGATATGCACCACCCTTTGTGTGAAAAAGTTGTCTGTCTTGACCATTTGAAATCTTTCCCCTGTGACCTTAAACTTGTGCCTTCTAATTTTGGACTACCCTACCCTAGGGAAAAGACCTTGGCTATTCACCTTATTTATGCCTCTTGTGATTTTATAAACCTCAATAAGTCCACCCCTCAGCCTCCAAAGGGGAAAACATTTCCAGCCTATTTAGCCTCTCCTTATCACTCAAACCTTCCAACCTCGGTAACATCTTCATAAATCTTTTCTCACTCCATCTTCAGTTCAATAACATTCTTTCTATAGCAGGGTGACCAGACTTGCATGCAGTATTCCAATTGTGGCCTTAACAATGTCTTGTACTGTTGTAACATGACATCCCAACTCCTGTACTCAGTACTGTGACTGGTGAAGGCAAGCATGCCAAACGCCTTCTTCACCTGTCTACCTGTGATGCCACTTTCAAGGAACAATGTACTTGCACCCCTAGGTCTCTCTGTTTGACAACATTCCCCATTAACTGTACTGAAGTCCTGTCCTGGTTTATCTTGCCAAAATACAACTTGTATTTATCTAAATTAAACGTCATCTGCCATTTCTCTGCCTTCTGGCCCAGTTGATCAAGATCCCATTATACATTAAAGACATTTTGCCCAAACTTCAGTTATGTCTTCAGTACCTTCTGTAAATAGTTAATAGTTTGTAAATCCATCACCTTTTGCTTTTTTTATCCGTCTTTTCTAAATACTGATTATCCTTCCTCTGACTCCTTGCATAGGTTCCCATCTCCCTGCCAATTAAATTTAAAGCCTCACCAACCACTCTAGCAAAACTCCCTCTTAGGGCATTTGTCCCAGTCCTGCCCAGGTGTAACCCACCCAGTTTGTACCGGTTCCACCTCTCCCAGAACTTGTCCCAATGCCCCAGGAATCAGAAAAACCTGCCCTTCACACTATCTATTTAGCCATGTGTTTACTCGATATATCCTACTATTTCAAGCCTAACTGGCACAAGGCACTGATAGCAATCCTGAGATCACTATCTTCGATGTCTTACTTTTCTACTTGTTTCCTAACTTTCTGTATTCTGCTGAAAACGAGAAGGACTGGTGCAGCAGATGGAGAACATCTTGGTTCTCACTTCAAGGATTCTGCTCAGATCGCTTGTTCACAGGCATGAATGATATTGTTTCTATTCCGCTGTGCCTACTGTGTGATGGAGAAAAGTAGACATGACAGAGTTGGTCTGTTCAGAGGGAGACGGTTGAGTGAGGAGAAAGGATCTCAGCAGCAAGCTATATCTAACACACCTACAGTCTGCTGTAGCCAGGGAAGAATTCCCTTAATTCAATCTCAGTGAGGAAGTATCTGTAGCATCTGTTTCAGTGAGGAAGTATTCACTGATATCACCTGCCTTGCAGGCAGACCACATAACTAGAGCTGGTGAGAAAAAAATGGCCAAAGGCTGTTGAGTTGACCAAGACCTGGATCTTCATCCCATCAGTCTCTCTTCAGACTGAAGCAGAACATCTTTAATGTTTTCAGTTTGCCATTCACAGTTTTATATGGGAAGTTACTTATATTCTGAGTGCAGCGAGAAGGGTATGCATTGCTTTCTCTGTTTCAGGGAGAAGCAAATTGACCATGTACATGACTTTGCCTGGATAACTATATCACTGTTTCAGCAAGTAAATTTAGACTGTAAACCACAAAAACTTCCACCTCCTCCTTGTGTAGTTGGTGTGCAACATGAGGTCACTGTCTGCTAACCTAGCGCAATTATGTTGCTTTTATTCTTTGTCAGTCTTGTGGGAGAGAGGAAAATGTGTCATAATGATTTTTGGGTGATGTGTCTGTCATGGGTGATTAACAAGACCGTGTATGCAAGTAGTGAGATGTGGGTGTGAGGCTTGCAGCAATGTGTGTGGGCATGAATGTGAGGTATGAGTCATGATTGATAGGGACTGCAGAAAAATGAGTGCAGCAGGGCTATGATTGACACAGACTGCAGAAAAATAAGTGAAGTAGAATCAATGAATTTAATGTGGAGTTGATGGTGGGATTGTCGGGATAAGATATTCAAAGGTGCATTCACTTGCCTTGACCTCTCATGTCATTAAACCTTTGCAGTGTTGTATTCAAGCCCTCAGGTTTATACTGTTAGCTTGCTGTTTTTGGAGTCTACCAGGAAGCCCTTATATTGTATTGCGGATTAAACACCACTCTTATGTACCAAGACTTCCAGCAACACTGCTTGGAGAATATCAAAGTTCCCATTCCTGCCTACTGGGTCACTGTTCTGTCTTCCAGTAGCTGTTCCAGTCAAAATGCATCAAGCATTTGCAATTGCAGTAGATTGGAATCATGGAATCAATCAGTACAGAAGATACCTATGGCCTATTGAGTCTTTACACTAAAAATATACTACCTACACTAGTCTCTCTTTCCTATATTAGGCTTTCAGCAGGGCAGGCCAACTTGAACAAATGTTAACTTCTCATAACTTTGTGGCTGTTTGAGTCGCAAAACTACTGGATGGGAATTTACTTGAGAATACCATTCACCTGGACAATTCTTGTACTATTTGCCATTCCTACCCTGCCAAATGGTAAAATTTAACTTTAGCATGGGGTAAAATGAAGAGTGGTAAATTGGTTGTTTGAATAATGGTTTTCCCACCAGTGCATCTTTATAGGAAGGGAAGCCAGATTAACAAAATTCCATGAGGTTTCTTTCAAATATTTTTTTAAAATTTACCTATGAGTCAGGAGGAGAAGGAAGTCTCAGGCACCCTGCCAAGTGCCTTCTGGAAATGTGAGTACATTATATGACGAGGCTTCCCTTTATCTACAGCACATATTACTCCTTCACAGAACTCCAATAAATTGATCAAATATTATTTCATAGAATTGTGACTGCACAGAAAGAGGCCATTTGGCCCATCATATTTGCACCAGCTTTTCAAAATGGCATCATGTAATGATGCCAATTTCCTGCTTTTTCTGCATGCACTCGCATACTAATTAACTTTAAAATATTCATCCAATGCCCACTTGAATGCCTCAGTTGACACTGCGTCCATGACACTTCCAGGTAGTGTATTCCATAGCCAATCAATTGGCTGAGTGAAAAGGTTTTTTCTCAAATCACCCTTGCATCTTTGCATATCACTTTAAATCTATGCCCTCGCATTCTTTTTTCTTTTATGACCAGGTACAGCTTCAATGTATCTACTGTATCCAGCCCTTCTCAAAATTCTTCTCTAGAAGGAGAACAACTCCAACTTTTTCAATCTATCCTCATAACTGAATATTCTCATTGGAACCATTCTGGTAAATTGCTTCTGTATTCTCTCCAATGTATTCACATCTTTCCTTAAAATGTGGTGCCTACAACTGAACACAATACTCCACCTGAGGTCTTATACAAATACATCACTTCCTTGCTCTGTGCCCTTATTAGTAAGGCCAGGGGCACTGTATATTTTATTAACAGTTCTCTCCACTTGTCCTAGCACCTTCAATGGTCTACACACATGTACACTCAGATCCTCTGCTCCTGAACTCCTTTTAGAATTGTACCCCCATTTTATATTTTATTTCAATGTTCTTCTGACCAAAATGCATCACCTCACACCACTCTGCACAGCAAAATCCTATCATTAATGTATATCAGGAAAAGCAAGGGTCTCAAAGCCAAACCCTGAAAAGCACCACTGCAAACTTTCCTTCAGGTTAAAAAATATCCAATTACCAATACTGTCTGTTTTCTTTCACTCAGCCAATTTTATATCCACATTGCTATTGTCCCTTTTATACTGTGATCTTTGACTTTGCTCACAAGTCTGTTGTGTGGGATGGAATCTTTAGCCTTTGGAAATTCTGTACTGTATATCACACCAAAAAAATTATCTTGCACATCACTATTTATAGAACTAGTCACAAAACCTTTCATAAATCCATGCTGCCTCAACATAAGGCCTGGGCAGTTTTAACTTCCAGTTCCATTTCAGTATAATCCACAGACAGACCATCTAATTGCATTAGTTAAGGGGCAGTCTCATGTTCTCACCTGCCTCCCACATCTCCCCACATTTTTTTGACAGGGCTCTCAGACTCCTGTTATTTAAAGCAGGAATGCACATTTTAAAGCAAGGTCCGGTTTTAACTAATAGCTGACACCAGACAGATCAGGAAAAAAGGAACTCATTGACCTCACCAAAAATTGAGGCCCAGAAATTTTAGTTCCCAAAGTTCATCTGTAAGACCCTTTTCAAATCCTACCAGAACCTGTTGGGCAGCATAGATTGGGCAGTGGCCAGGAATAGGGTTCTTAGTGGCAGGATGCCATTGGTGAGATCAGATTGAATAGAACAAAGAATAATACAGCACAGAAACAGGCCCTTAGGCCTATCAAGTCTGCACTGGCACTTTTGTCTCCTTGTGGTCCATATCCCACTATTCCCCGCCTATTCAAGCATCTGTCAAAATGCCTCTTAAATGTTGCTGCTGTATCTACTTCCATCATCTCCTCTAACAGCATTTACCACCTTCTGTGTAAAAAAAAACTTGCCTCTCACATCTCCTTTAAACTTTCCCCATTTTACCTTAACTTATGTCCCCTAGTAATTGATATTTCTACCCTAAGAAAATGACTCAACTATCGATGCCTCTCAGAAATTTGTAAACTTCTATCAGATTGCCCTCAGCCTTTGATGCGTAAGTGAAAACAAAGCAAGTTTGTCCAAGCTCTCCTCATGGATAATACCCTCCAAACCAGGCAACATCTTGGTAGATATAAATATGGCCTAACTAAAGTTCTATACAGCTGCAATTTTTATAATCTCTACCCTGACAATGCAGGCAATCATGCCTTACATCATCTTGACTATTTTATCCACTTGTGCTACCACCTTTGGGGAACTGTGGACCTGTATGTTTGATCTTCTGCATGTTAATGCTTCTAAGGGTTCTGCCATTTACTTTTCTCCTGCATTTGACCTTCCAAATGCATCATCTAGCATTTTTTTCTGGATTAGATTCCATCTGCCATGTCTCCACCCAAGTGTCCAGCCTATGTATATTCTACTGTATCCTCTGGAAATCTTCAGCTTCCCCAATCCTTGTATCATCCACAAATTTACCAATCAGACCACTGACATTCTCCTCCAAATCACTTCTTTATATTACAACCAACAGGGGTGCCAGCGCTGATCCCCGAACACCACTGGTCACAGATCTCCAATCAGAAAAACACCCTTCTATTCTGTATCCATCTTAACAGCTCACTATGGATCCCATGTGACTTCACCTTCTGTATCAACCTGCCATGACGGACCTTGCTAAAAGTCTTGCCAAAGTCCATATCAACAATATCCAGCACCCTGCCCTCATCAATCATCTTTGAGTTTTTTGAGGAAGTGACAATCAGGTTTGTGAGACACCACCTCCCACACATGGAGTCATGCTACCTATCATTAATAAGTCCATATTTTTCCCAAATGTGAGTAAATCCTGTCCCTAAGGATCTTCTCCAATAATTTCCCTCCCACTGGCATAAGGCTCATTGGCCTATAACTTCCCTGTTACCCTTCTTAAACAAAGGAACAACATTGGCGACTCTCTAGTCAGCTGAGACCTCTCCTGTGACTAAAGAGGATACAAGGATTTTGCACAAGGTGCCAGCAATTTCCTTCCTTGTCTCCTTCAGTATTCTGGGATATATCCTATGAAATCTAGGGATTTGTCTACCTTAAATGGTCTTCAAAACATCCAACACCACCTTCTTTTTGTTATATTAGTATGCCCTAGAATATCAACACATCACTCTCTGAAATCACCATCTGCGAAGTCCTTCTGTTTTGTGAATACCAATTCAAAGTATTTATTAAAGTACTTCACCCATTTCCTCTGGCACCATAATCCTAGACAGCCAGATGACTGGTTAAAAGGGAGACATGAAACCCACTACAGTTGAGGCAAACAAGGTTTGAGGTTTTCTTAGGAGGTGAAACATGTGTTGGTCTTGGTCAGTTTTTAAAAATGAACTAGCCAAAATCTTAATTTTCTTCACTTATTCTGGCCCCATTTACTTTACTGTGACCTGGAAACCACTATTTTTCTTAGATAAATTGAAGAAAGTACTACAATCAGGATCTGTCACACACACTGAGTTAGGTCCTAATTGTGTCAAATGACCTATTCAACGCTTTGCTTAAAAGAGGGACCTGCGTTTGAAAATGTTGTCTTGTACTCATCAGGACAGACTTAAGAATACAATATCTCGAATGAATGAAGCAACAAGCTGGGAGATAAGAATTCCCTGTTGTATTCACCGTAGCAACACCCTGACCAATTAGAATCAACTTGCCAAACAATTAACACTCTTTTCTCATGATGTATAAATTGTTATTCCATTTGAAATTTGGTATTCTTATGTCTGTCCTGATGAATTCAAGATGAAGAACTTCAAATGCAGGTTTCCTTTTTTCAAACAATAAATGAGTTCTGTAATACCAAGTAGCTATTTCTCCAAACCTTCCTTTACCAATGATAACTTATATATTTTGGTCATGGACATGATCGTGTGTATTTATTGTGAGACTATCAATATTAAGTTCAAAACTGCTATAGGAATATTGGTGTTAATTGTGATATAATATCAGACAGTTAATTTCCCTTTGTTGGATCCTCTTTCGGAAAGGTGATAAGTCATAAAAAGAGAACTTTGATGTTTTCATTTTCTCAATAATTGGTTTCCTCTGTACCAGAAGCCTCCAAATATGCATTCAGTCAAGTTTATACAAAAGTAGAAAAGGTTGGAAGAAATGACGACGATGAGTACTTTCAACTCACCACAGGAAATTTTTGTAAGAGGTACATATTGCACAGCAAAGCTAATCAAAAGAAGGAAGCTTCATGGTGACACTTTCCTTTTGTGTTCGCCTGGTTGTTATTCAATTGGTTGTTGTTCACTACTACTTGCCAAGCACAACTTGGCATGTAGTGATAAGGATGACTTTTTCCCAATTAAGAATATTGTTGGCTGTAGTATTCTTTTGGAACTTTGAAAATAGTTAATATGTTCTGTGTACATTATTACTTTGTTTCCTTATTACTTCCTTTTTTTATCCTACCCACAAAAGCTGTGAACTCAGGTCAGATTTCACAATGCCATTTCAACGTTGTTCCCCTCCAGGCTGGTTTCTCAGCCAAATGGTCATCCTTGTTCTCTCAGCCATGACACTTAATGTAACAGCTGTTTATCACAGAGTCATGCAACAACAGAAACAGGCCTTTCAGCCCAACTCATCTATGCCAAATCAGGTTTCCTAAACTGGCTAGTCCCATTTGCCTGCATTGACTGATATACATTTAAATCTTTCTTATCCACGTATGTGTCCAATTGTATTTTAAATGTTTAAATTCTACCCACCCTGACAGCTTATTCCAGATACACACTACCCTCTGTGTGAAAAGATTGCCTCTCAGGCCCCTTTTAAATCTTTCCCTTCTCACATTTAAACCTGGTTTGGAGGTGCTGGTGTTGGACTGAGGTGAACAAAGTTTTTAAAAAAAAATCAACCAAATAAACCTGTTGGACTATAACCTGTGTTGTGTGATTTTTAACTTTGTCCACCTTTAAACCTAATAATTTAAAACCCTCCAAGTCCTTTAGCTTTGGACTATCCTAACCTGGGGAAAAGATGTTGGCTATTCATCTTACGTATGCCCCTCATAAATTTATAAACCTCCATAAGGTCCCTTCAGCATCTGGGGAAAAAAAAATGTTCCAGCCTATCTGGCCTCTCTTTATAACTCAAACTTTCCAGTCTCAGTAACATCTTTAAATCCTTTTTGCACCCTTTCCAGTTTAATAACATCCTTCATCTAGCAGAGTAACCAGAATTGTAAACCGTACTCCAAATGTGGTCTTACCAATGTCTTGTACAACTGTAACAAAATATCCCAATTCCTGTCTTCAATGCTCTGACTAATGAAGACAGACATGCCAAGCATGTCTACCAGTGACACACTTTCAAGGAGCTATGTACCTGCACCCCTAGGTCTCTCTGATTGACAACACTCCCCAGAGCCCTACCATTAACCGTTTAAGTCCTGTCCTAATTGTCCTTTGTTTTAAGTAAGACAGGCAGTACTATTGTGCTGCAAAGGTTTTCCTTTAGCAGTTTATCTGCAGAGACAGCACAGCAGAGCTCAGAGCTCAATGTTGCCTTTAAGTTACATGAGTGTCAACAAAATTTTAAGTTCCGAAGTAAGATTACTCCATGGCTGTTGCTTCCATCCCAAAAGTATACAGCCCTCATACTGTGTTCATTTGCAGTGTTCAATCAGAGCTAAGTACACTGTCAAGTATCTACATACCTGAGCGTGGTCTGCAGTATCATGAGAGATTAGCTATTTAATGGTCATCTGCACTAATTTAAATGGAAATGCATTTTGACTGAAGCAGATGCTAAAATGTTTGATGAAGAGTCTTTGACCTGTGTGAGTGTTGCCTTCACCACAAGAAGATGGAGTGCAGCTGCAAGGCTCTCCAGAACAACAGTAGAGGCCATTGTTCAGGAAATGGAAAGAAGAGAGAGCTCGTCTATCTATTGGAAATCAGGGGCCCTCCAAACAAACACATATAGGCCTACTTCTACCTCCTTTAGAACGGTGAAAATAGTAAGGGAAAATAAGACAAAGCAATATCTGACCCCACTTTCCTAAACACCTACACTTACCTCAGCTCTCAATGTTTCCCAATCTGCAGCTAGCATTCTATGCTGGTAATATTTGGGTCTTGTTTTTACACTTTAGGCCTATCCTTCTTCACAAACCAGATTTCACCAGTTTACTTAGTTAGCTTAATCAGCCTAATTAGCTGCCCCAGGTGCTACACGAGGAGACCTTGTTTTAACTTGCTTTAAGCCTCAGCTCCCCGCATTTCACTCTCTGCAGCAGTCCAATAATGAACATCTCTTGTTAAAGATGGCCATTGCCTAGCACAAATGCCACTTGCCATTTCTCAGATGTAGCCTAAACATTGACAGTTCTAGAGGAGTTGCTAATGATGCTGTACTTTTTGCAATTATCAGCAAAGATTCCTACTTATTGCCTTACAATAGAAGGAAAGTCATTGACGAAGCAACTGCAGATGTTTGGGTCTAGGACACTACCCTGTAGTATTCTAGGGCTCTTGTGGCACCATCCCTACCTTTGAACAAAGGTCCAGGTTCGGGTCCCACTTCCTATAGAAGTGTGTCTTAACATCTCTGAACAGATTGTTTGTAAAACACCTACTCTGTGGAACTCTGGCACTGATGCCCTGGGACTGAGATTATTGAATTCCAACAGCCGCAACCATCTTTTTTTTTAATATGCTGTTAGTCCAACAGAGAGTTTTCTCCCTGAGTTACCCCACTTTTTCTGCACAGATGATACTCAGCAATTACCGCATTGCCAAGTAAATGCCAGTGTTGCAACTCTACTGGAACAGCTTGGCTACAGCTAGATCTGAAGCACAAGTTTTCATTACTGGAATGTTCTTAGGCCCTACATCCTTTGCAATTTCTAGTGCCTTCAACCATTTTGTTGATATCATACAAGGTGAATCAAATTGGCTAAAGACTGGCACCTGTGATATTGGAGACTTCTAAACAAAGTTGAGCTGGATCATCCAGTTGGTGTTTGGGGTTGAAAATGATTGCAAAAGCTTCATGCTTGCTTCTTGTACTCATGAGATTCTCCACCTTTTGAAGATGTTTATGGAACATCCTCCTATTTAATTGTTTTCCAATATTCCCATATGATTATGGGAGGACTGCAGAACGTAGATCTGATAGAATGGTTGTGGGATTGCTTAGTTCCATCTGTTGCATGCTGCTTCTCTGTTTAGAATATATGTAATCTTTTGCTGGAGCTTCACCATATTGGCACCTCATTCCATTTTAAATCTACACTAGTTTCACTTTCTATCCCTTGGCACATAAACTTGAATGTTTTGACATTGCTTGTATTGCATCCAACTATCTTTTAAATGTTGTGGAGTTTCCCACCTCAACTGCCCTCCCAGTTAGCGCATTTCACCCTCTGGATGATTTGTTTTTTACTTAAATCCCCTCTAAACCTCTTGCCTTTCACTTTAAAATTATGCCCTCTTAACTCCCCTTAAATACGTGGAGTAAAGACATTACAGCTAAATTAGCAGATAACTCAAAGGTGGTTTGGAAAGTATAATGTAAAAAGGACACAAGGAGAATGCAGACTGGTATAGATAGGTTGAGCAAAAATCTGGCAGAGTATAATGTGGGAAAATACAAAGTCGTTCACTTTGGAAGACAGAATAAAAATTCAACATATTACTCAAATGTAGACTGACTGCAGAATTATGAGGTACAGAATCACATTAATCACAAATCATAGTATGGAGGTACAGCAAGAAATTCAAGCTAATGGAATGCCATTCTTTATTACATGAGAAATTGTACACAAGAATAAAGTAAGGATGTTCAGTTATATAGGGCTTTGGTGAGATCATATCTCAAATATTTTGTGTTATTTTGGTCTTCTTTTTTAAGGAAGGTTGTAAGTCAGTTGGAGGTGATTCAGTGGTGTTTTACTGTTTTGTGGCCTGGAAAATGTGGGTTGATTTGTGAGGGAAAGTTGGTCAGGCTAGGCTTGCTTCCTTTTGATTTTAGAAGAGTGAGGGATGATTTCATGAAAGTGTCAAGACTGTTTAGAATGTTTGGTTGTTAGGTTGTTTGGACAGGTTGTTTCCTCTTGTGGGTGAGTGCAGAACTAGGGAGCACTGCTTAAAAATTAGGTCAGAGATGCTGATAATTTTGTTTAGCTCAGATGATTGTGCAACTTTGAAACTCTCTAGCTCAGAAGACAGTAGAGGTGCGGGAAGATAGATAGATAGATAAGGAATCAAAGGTTAGGGGAATAAATGGGAATGTGGAATTCAAAACAGAACATATTTAATGGCAGAGCAAGACTTGAGGAGCCAACTTCTGCTTCTAATTCATATGTTTTATTCACATGTAGGCCACCACATGAAGGTGGTGGTAGAGGTCACCCTTCATACCCATCGGGGAACTCTAGGACTTTTTGCAAGTGATACTTAATTACTGAGACACTGTTCGATTGGTCATGGACAGGTGGAATTCTCTACTACTTCCATTCATGTCCACACAGCAACTGTAGCGGCTCCAGAATGGACAGGAACATAAGGCAGCGATGCCAAGGTTTTCCCCCGTACTTGCTTAGTAAGTTGTTTTAACTGAGATGGTGGCACATAATGCAAACATCCATAGCTAAGATCAACTTCAATGGCAGTAGAAACGCCTAATGCAGATTTCTCGTGTCTCTGCGTTCAGGAGTATGTCATGAGCCTTCTGTAAGAATCCCATACACTTTTGAGGAGACAAAGTCACGTGGCTCCAGGAGTGACAGGGAAGGGTGTCATCTGACCTCCAATTCTGGCAGGGTGGCTACCTTGTAGGCACCTTTTTTTCAATCTGAGTTCTTGAGGTCCCAGATGTGCCAGGCTGTCTGCTTGAACTCCGTGGTTCCCTTTGTGAACATCTTGGACGGAACCTAGCAGATGTACTTCTTTTGAAGAAGGCTCTATCAATGTGGGTGAACACATTCTTCTTGAGGGAGATTTCAATTACACCCTCCAGGGGAGGGACAATGCAGTACCGAGAGGAGCTCAGCATTGGTGGGACGTTGAGAGACTTGGTTAAAACCTTTTGACTTGGTAGACATCTGGTGAAATCTCCATTCCAATGCCATTACTTTTGTGAGGCCTGGGGTTGGAGTGTCCAGAATTGACCACCTGTACTTTTCCAGGGCATACTCCTCTTGTGTTCCGAAGCCCTCACACAACAGGTGCTGTTCTCTGATCACAGTCTGATGTGGGGAGAGCTTGTTCCATTCAATGCCAGGATGAGGTTGGTGTGCCAGCACTTCTAACAGCCTGCTGTTACAGGATGAACAGTTCCACTACTCACATCATCACTTCTGGACCAGCTGGAGAAGGAAACAGGTCTTCCCCTCCTTGAGGCTATGGTGGGACATGGGCAAAACTCACATCTGCATCTTCTGTCAGTACGAGTGTTGACAAAGCAGTAGAAACCCAGAATCAAGTTGAAGGACGTGCTTGACCTGGAGTCACATCTTGGTCAGCCTGACATGGACTTAGCCCTGCAGTGCGTATATGAAAACAAAAAGGTCACACTTCGTGACCTGCAGCTGGTCAGGTCATGGAGTTCACTAGCAGTTCCTTGTGCTGCTATGGACGACAGATCTCTCACTTTGAATCAAGAGGGCATTGAGACCCAAGTGTAGGATCCTTCAAATAGGGAAGCTTTTTGTGAAACGATCTACCATAGATCAACCCAAAGTGTGTCGAGAGGCTCGACTCTCTTCAATCTGGCTGAGCTGACCGACACCTTTTTTGACTGACTTTCCAGGGGCAAATTCCCAGGATCACACAGGCTAACTGTGTAGTCCCCTAGGATGTTCTGGGATGTCTCGGTGGGAGGGGAGCCAATTATGTGCACATTCAGGAAGAATGTATTGTGACTGGATCAATGTGCATTTTATGGTACAGGGCAGTTTTCACTCTATTGTCCAAGAAGGTGGATCTCCATTTGTTTTAAAGAATTGGGGTCTATCTCCGCCCTCAGCACAGACTTCAAAACCTTCAGTGGGACACTTTGAACACCCCTCAGTACCATGCTGACTACACGGTCCACCCAGACCAGCTCTTTGTCCATTTCAGAGCATCCATGACAACATTCTCCTGGTCCGGGGAATAAATCATTATTCCCGGAGGCTGACCTGTCAAGCACCTTTCCCCGATTCAAAAAAAGACAGTTGACAGAGTGGATCATGAATATCTGCTCAGGATGCTACAGACTTTTGGGTTTGGGACTCACTTTGTCGCCTGGCTGAATGATGCAGGCACAGGTGACTGCAAGGGCCTCAATCCACTTCTGGTTTGTGATCCAAGGCATCCAGGGCCAAATGGACAATGCAATCAGCCCCAACACCTCCCATGTGCTCAAGGTGGTTCAGGCACTGGATGAACTGACCTCTGTTTGTCTGGAACTCGACATCATCCCTGTGTCACAGGCCCTCTCACATGGTGCAGCACCCTACAATCTGAGCAGTCTCAGGGATATCTGCCCTGTGCCCTTTTCTTTTTGGATGGCACAAAGGCACTATCTGTGTGGGCTGATGTTGTACTCTCTCCACTGCTGTGCCTTCACCTAGCACCCGGACACACCTTGGGGTGGTGTTTTTGTCCTCCAGCGGTGGAAGTCCGCAATGGAGGGTCCCCTACAAAACGGTTGTCCCCTCTCTTACATTGGGGATATAGGTTGGAGACTGCTCGATGTGTCTATCTCATGCAACCAGTGACGAGGAAAATGTACTAGATGGCAGACCATGCATATTCTGTGCAGTATCCACAATCCAAATGAGTATAGCTCATCCACAATCCCAGCGAGTACAGCTCAGCTATAATCAAAGTGGGTTCAGCTCATCCACAGTCCCAGTTTCATACAGGCAGAGTCATAGAGACATACAGCATGGAAACAGACCCTTCAGTCCAAGACAGTATTCCATATTTGTGTTGGGTGTGTCCAGTTACTTAGCTGTTTTATTTGTTTTTTGAGGAGACTGTTCTTAAAATTCTGGTTGCACTCCAGTTCTACCGTCCAGGGAGAAGCGGACAAGGTTGAGTCATATTATGGCTTTGCTCCTTGGCCTAGCCAAGATCGATGTTTAATAGTTCCAGACATAGCTGAAGAGGGGCTTGTTGTTTCTGACTGTCTGCCCCTATTTCGCGGTTACATCCATGCTCTTGTGTTCCTGCTCAAGAGACATATACTGCTCTCCAATATGATGGAGATCTCATTTGATTTTGGTTTGGTGTCCCAGGAAGAGTGCTGATTTTGTTTTCTTGTTGTTGTCTTGACTTTGGACCCCTTGAAAGAGCCAAAGGGTCTTTTGATTTTAACTCTGTCTTGTCCCTGTCCCAGAAGTGTTTGATGGGGTCAATGTAATATTCATTTGCAATGGGTAGAGGAGCCTTTCCCTCTGACTTTTTAGAACTTTTACTTTTCTGTTGTAAGAGTAGAGTAACCTTTCACACTTAACACAGTACTGTCCCTGGCCCAAGAGTGTCTGATGGAGGCTGTCGAGGAAATTGCTTAGTCTTGTTTCAAGAAGCTTTATTTTTCATGAGTTCACCGAAAGGCTGCCACACAGTCTCCACTGTTCCACAGCATCCCCAATCTGAACAAATAACTTTACTTACATTCCACACTCTGCTTATTTTTATCGTGAATTATTGTACAGTGCAGTTATCTCCTTGTTGCTCAAGGACAGAGAAGCTTAAGAGCTAAGGAAGCACCCCTACTAACGAGTTTATGATATAGTCCCTATATTTTGTCAAATTGTGTAATTATAATCTCCCAGTCTTTATTTCCAGCAGTATTTTCCCACTAAAGCGAGAGGCTGAGAGTCAAGGTAGTTTTTAGCTTGGTCAAGTATTCCATCATGCAGCACTATACCAAGTTCTTACTACTACCACAGGGGCATTGTCACGTGTTTTGACTTTTCTGGTTGAATCTTTTGTTTTCAGAGTAGAGGGTTGTTTTTCAGACTCGGGGCATGTGACCAGCAGTGTGCCACAAGTGTGTCCATTTTCTTTTATTTTAGATAAAAGATTTGGATGAACATAAGAGGCATGGTGGGAATGATGCTGAGCAGCTTCAGAGGTTCATTGACTTGTTGGCTAAA
This sequence comes from Chiloscyllium punctatum, assembly GCF_047496795.1. Lineage (NCBI taxonomy): Eukaryota > Metazoa > Chordata > Chondrichthyes > Orectolobiformes > Hemiscylliidae > Chiloscyllium > Chiloscyllium punctatum. The sequence continues at coordinate 77,418,402 of NC_092749.1, forward strand.
TAGGCTGCAATTCAATGTACAGAAATGTGAAGTGATACATTCTGATACAAGAAACGGGCATAGACCATTCCGACTCAATGGTACGACTTTGAGGGGAGTACAGGAGGAGGGGGACCTTAGGGTTCACATATCAAATTCTCTGAAGCTGGCCAGACAAATTGAAACAGTTATGGCTTATCAATAGAGGCAAAGTGTATAAAAGCAGGAACATGATCTCACACTTCTAAAAATCTTTGGTCAGATTACGTTGGGAGTATTGTTTCAGTTCTGGGCATCTTACTTAAGGAAGGATATTAAAATCCTGGAGCGAGTTTAAAGGAGGTTTACTAGAATGGTACCAAGAATGAAGGCTTTTTAGATGCAAGCGACAATTAGAGAGATTGGGCTTGATCTCCTTGAAGCAGAGAAGATTAAGAGATGGTCAAATTTATGAACCATTTTGACACTGTAAAGAAGGATATTCTATTTCCACTTGCTAGTGTGTCAGTAACTAGGGGGTTACAACTTCAAGATTGACAGCAAGAGCGCTAAGAGTGAGATGAGGAGAAACTTCTTTCAATCCAACAACAACCCAAGAGTTGTTAGGATCTGGAATGTGCTGCCTGGAAGAATGGTTGGATTCCACAGGAGGTTTCAAAAGAGAACTGGATATATATTTGAAAGGGACGAAGTTGGGGAAGACTATGAAATTAGGGCTGGAGAATGGGACCAGCTGGGTAGCCTTTCTGGGATCCAGTACAGATATGATGAGTTGAATGGTCTCTTTCTGACCTGTAGGCTTCTATGAACTGGGCCAATGGGCTGAGGAATAGCAGATGGAGTTTTAATTAGATAAATGCGACATTCTCCATTTTGGTAAGACAAATTTGGTCAGCACTTAAATTGTTAATGGTAGGGCCCTGGAGAGTGTTGTCAAACAGAATGATGTGGGTACATGTACACAGTTCCTTTGAAAGTGGTGTCACAAGTAGACAGGGTGATGAAGGTCTTTGACATACTTGCCTTTATCGGTTAGAGCTTTGAGTAAAGGAATTGGGAAGTCCTGTTACAGCTATACAAGATATTGGTAAGGCCACATTTGGGGTACTGCATGCAATTCTGGTTGTCTTGCTAGAGGAAAGATGTTGTTAAACTGGAGAGGGTGCAAAATAAATTTACAAGGATGAGAGAATGTAGACCCCAGTTGCACACAATGCTTATATTCTGGAAACAGAGTCATAGATGTACAGCACAGAAACAGACCGTTTGGTCCACCTGTTCGTGCTGACCAGATATCCTAAATAAAACTAGTCCCATTTGCCAGCACTTGGCCCATATCCCTCTAAACTCTTCCTATTCATTAACTCAGCCAGATGCCTATAAATGTAATTGCACCAACCTCCACCATTTTCCTCTGGCAGCTCATTCCATACAGTTGCCCCTTTGTTTCTTTTTTATATCTTTCCCCTCCCTCACCCTAAACCTATGCCTTCTAGTTCTGGACTCCATTCCCCGACCCCCCCCCCCCCCCCACCCCCAATCCAGGGAAAATACCTTGTCTATTTATCTATCAATCCCCCTATGATTTTATAAAACTCTGTAAGGTCACCCCTCAGCCTCCAACACTCCAGGGAAAACAGCCCCAGCCTATTCAGCCTCTTCCTTTCAACTCGAATCCTGCAACCCTGGCAACATTCTTGTAATTCTTTTCTGAACTCTTTCAAGTTTCACAAAATCCATCCAAAAGGAAGGAGATCAGAATTGCATACAATATTGCAAAAGTGGCGTAACCAATGTCCTGTACAGCCACAACATAGCTAATGATAGCTATACCTGGTAATTTTGAACCTGATGCAGTGGTTATTGCTATCTTGATACTTACACCACCTCCATTGTTTTCCTGCTGCTTGGCCCTCAGCTGAGGGCATTCGGACAGCCTTTCAGTGGGCCACAATGTATCCTCCTCAAACCTTGCAAACTCACCCACCATCCTGAAATGTAAAATAGCTGTGGAGGCAATCTACTAGTTGAGATGTTAACCATAAAACATTGCCAGAAACCCTGATTTTTCATCAAAAGGTGGCTGATCTTGGATATCACCTGAAATTAGGTTACTAACCTGTCTAGCAAAATTCAGCACATTGCCTAGTGCTGTTGAGAGGTATCTGATAGATTTCAGGCTTGTGTGCATTGGACCAAATGTCCTACTTCCACACTGTCAGGATTCTGTGATCCTGAGTCACCTTCCTAGATACCAATCCCTTTATTATCAAGTAGTTGCTTGGAACTGTTGGACTTCTATAAAGAAACTCCATGATGAAATGGAGATATCCACACCCCATTCCTGATGTTGAAATCAGTCTCCACTTCTAGCTGAAAGCTTAACTTCTCCTCCACCTCCCTCTTTAAACAGCTTGCCTTCTGCTGTCCTTTTTGCTCATTCTCCAATTTTATCACAATCCAGTAGGTACGGAAACTTCAGCATCCATATCAGGGATCAAGCAGACTGAGCAGACCCTCAAAATTTTGACCAGGGCCTTCCTTGCATATCTTATGACTTCCTGTAAACTTCAACAACTCAAAGCAACAGCACAAACCTGGAAGCACATCAAAAACTCAGCAGCAGCCCGTAGAACTCCAATGGGATCCAACCAGACAGTTGACAATCCCTTTTAACATTGCTGGTGGGCTTGCAGGTTTCAAGTTGCAAGCCCACCAGCTTGCATCTTTCAAGTTCAGCTGTGTGAGATTGACAATAGCATTAGCTGCAACGTTGAGGATGTGTGAGATTGACAACAGCATTAGCTGCAATGTTGAGGATGTGTGAGATTGACAACAGCATTAGCTGCAATGTTGAGGATGAAAATGACATCCCATGACACAACATCAGTGTTGCCATTGAGCTGCCTTCTCTCTTCCATGCACAGTCACAGATGATCTACTTAAAATTGACTACAAAATTACTCAAACTAGAATTATGTATAGGTGGCACGAACAATATGTTTGCACAAAACAGGCCCTTGTGGCACTGTAAGTACAAGCGCGGCATTTCCAACTTACTTAACTACACAATCTGAATCATCCAACAAAATGCTGGAAATCTGAAACAAAAATTGAAATAGCCAAAGAAACTCAGCAAATCTGGCAACACCTGTAAAACAGTCAACATTTTTGGGTCCTGTGCTCCTTCTTTAGAAGCTCTTTCTTCTCATTTCTTTGTTTCTCTTTAATTTTCGCGACAGTTTCTAGAATACTGAATGGACTCTCAAACTCAAACTCTTAACATGTGCCTGCACCTGTGCATTTGTTTTTGCTGCTGTTTATCTATTATTTACTGGTCTCTGCTACTTTGTGATCTGCCTGTAAGACAAAGCTGTTCACTGTGCCTCAGTACACGTGGCAATAAGTTCAATTCAATTTAATTTTCCTTTCTCTCTCCTACACACTTCATTTTTTATCATTCTTTAATCTTTTCACACTACAACCAAGGACCAAATTCACTCTGATATTTCTCCTCAAACTCTTCCATTTCAATCTCTCTATCTTCTATCTTTCACCAAAATTTCTATTTTTTCTATTTTTCTCTCTTCCTTTTAAGTAAGTCACATTCTCTCATCTTGCCTTCTCTCAGTCTTTAAACTTCATCTATTTCCTTTTACATCTGTCTGTCTGTCTCTTACATTATATCATTCTCATCTACATTTTTTCCACTGGAGTTGCTAAATAATGACTCGTGATTTACTTTTCGTTTCCCTTACCTGCCCTATGTTTGTCAGTTCACTGAGTGTGGCGATAGGTGTATGATCAGAAAGTTCAACAGGAAATGTTCCATTAGTACTTGTAGGTGTATGATCTTGCAGTGGAACAGTAGGTGGTCACAAGACTGACGTGTGTGTCACTGGGATATTTCTTGGTATTTCCCTATTCGACTCAATCTTCAAATCAGTTGCAAAGTTCTGTGTTGTAAATATTGAAGCCTGTGAGAAAGAAATCATAAACAAACCTGTTACAAAGTTTTATCCTGTCCTACATATGATTCATTGTTTTTAAACTATACTACATTTCAGTGCTTCAAAGTTGAATTTTGAGGAAATATCGACAAAGGTTTGTCACTGAATAGCTAACTAAAGATTTGTAACCACAAACATCACAGCCAAGGGCAAGTCTGTCATGTTTTACAGCTACACGTAGAATTTGTCCTGCTTTTTGCGTAGAGGACATACTTGGGCAATTTTCCACATTGTCAGTATTATAGCTATACTAGTATAGCTAGGCTAGGACTGCATCAAATTCTGAAGCACAAGTCTTTAGTGTTATTATCAAATGGTGTCATGGATATAGCCTGTGCAGTATTCAATGCCTCTAACTGTTTATTGATATCAATATCATTGATAATGGAATGAATTGAATGAGTTTGAAGACTGGTTTCTGTAGTATTGGATTCATTGTGGGAGGCTGACATGGAGAATCCACTCAACACTTCTGGCTGAAAATTGTTGCACATGCTTCAGTCTTATCTTTTGCACTGATGTGCTGGGCTCCCCCATTATCTGAGATGGGGATATTTGTGGAGCATCTTCCTCCAGTGAGTTGTCTGTTCAAATCAAAGATACAATGGCATTTGAAGGCAATAAAAATCTGGAATTAAGAGTCTAATGATGACCATTAATCCATTGTCAGTTGCTGGAAATGCCCATCTGTTCACAAATATCTTTTAGGGAAGGAAACTGCCACCCTTACCCAGTCTAACCTACACGTGACTCCAGACCAACAACAATGTAACTGATTCAAACTGCCCTCTGGAAAATTAGGGATGAGTAATAAATGCTGGCTGAGCCAGTGACGGCCTCATTCCATGACTGGATTTTAACCAAATGAATAACAAATATGACCTCAAACATTTAGTTGATCAAGGATCCAGTTTGATGATCCAACTCTGCTCTTTAGGCACATCCACCACTATTTCCAATGCTGCAGCTCAGGAAACAGGCTCACCATACAGACAGGGTCTGTGGTTGGGCTCCTGCCACTGGAGAGCCAATGGGAGGCTGGCAACCTTCACAACATTGGCAGCCTCACCAGCTGAGGCAAGAGCTGCCAATCTGAAGATGGAGACTGCACGGGACTAGTGGAGGCAGTAATTTATATATATTTTTTAAAAAACAAATCTCTTGCCTGGCCATGATCCTGAAGGGGTAATCCATGTGGACAAAAGAGTTGAATTCCAAAGGTGAGAGTGAAAACCCTTGATATCAAGGCTGCAGTTGACCAAGTGTGGCATTAAGGAGCCCTAGCAAAACAGGAATTAATAAGTATTAAGAGACAAACACTCCACTGTTTGGAGTCATAGCTGACACATAGGAAGATGATTGTGGTTGTTGGAGGTCAGTCATCTCAACTCTAGGCATCTCTGCAGAGTTCTTTAAGGTAATAGCCTGGACCCAACCATTATCAGCAGCTTCATCAATGACCTTACTTCCATTAAATGTCAGAAGTGGAGATGTTTGTTGATGGTTACACAATATTCAAGACCATTCACAATCCTCTGATAGGGAAGTAGTCCATGTTTAAATGCAACAAGATCCAATAATTTCCAGGTTTGGGCTAGCAAGTAGCAAGTAACATTTGTGATATGTGTAGGCATCTCCAATAAGAAACAAACTAACCACGTTCCTTGATATTCAACTGTGTTAACATCACTGACTCTTCCACTATTAACATCCTGGGGGCAGGTTAAAATTCATCAGAAACTCAGCTGGATCACCATATAAATATAGTTTCTACAAGAGCAAGTCACCACTAGTTATATGGTAGTGAGGAACTCACCTCCTGACATTCCAAAGCCTTTCCACTACCTACAAGACACAAGGCAGGTGTGTGATGGAATACTTCCCATTTGCCCAGATGAGTGCCACTCCAACAACACTCAAGATGTTTGACACCATCCAGGTCAAAATAATCTCCAAACATCCATTCTCTGCACTGACTCTTAGTAGCAGACGTATGTGCTATGAGATTAGATTAGATTCCTTACAGTGTGGAAACAGGCCCTTCGGCCCAACCAGTCCACACCGACCATCTGAAGAGTAACCCACCCAGACCCGTTTCCCTCTGACTAATTGACCTAACACAATGGGCAATTTAGCATAGCCAATTCACCTGATCTGCACATCTTTTGGACTATGGGAGGAAACCCACGCAGACACAGGGAGAATGTGCAAACTCCATACAGTCAGTCACCTGAGGCTGGAATCGAACCTGGTGCCCTGGTGCTGTGAGGCAGCAGTGCTAACCACTGAGCAATTGACAAGATGTACTGCAGATCCTTAGATAACACTTTCAAATCCACAACCTCTTCAATCAAGGTCAAGAGTAGAAGATACATGAGAACACCACCACCTGCAAGTTCCCCACCAAAACACTCACCACCCTGACTTGGAAATATCACCTTAGTTTAGGATCAAAAGGGTCAAAATCATGGAATTCCCTGCCTGATGGTATTCTGGGTTGATCTAGAGCATCTCAAGAAGGCAGCTCAAGAGCAACTAGATGCAGGTAATAAATACTGGGAAGCCAGCGATGCCCACATGCCAAGAATGAATAAAAGAAAGCTTGAACATATCAAATGCAGCCCAGCATCAAGTCATTGATATAGATTGTAAAAGCTCCTCTTGTGGCACTTTACACTACCATCTAGATTAGATTCCCTGCATTGTGGAAACAGGCCCTTTGGCCCAACAAGTCCACACTGACTCTCCAAAGAGTAACCCACTTCCCTCTGACTAAAGCACCCAACACTATGGGCAATTTAGCATGGCCAATTCACCCAACCTGCACATATTTGGATTGTGGGAGGAAATCAGAGCACCCAGAGGAAACCCATGCAGACTTCACACAGACAGTCACCCAAGACTGGAATTGAACCTGGGACCCTGGTGCTGCGAAGCAGCAGTGCTAACCACTGAGCCACAGATTCATTCAATTAGGTTTTGACTTATTAACCAATCTTCATTTGAAAATAGAAAACCCCAATTTTGAGGATTGTGTAGCAACTTCCTGAGCAGTACCTTTTTGAATGTCAACTGAAAATCCACATTTACTACATCACTGTTTTCCCTTTATCTGAACTGCTATTTAAACCCAACATGTTGACTGAATTATGATTTGTCCAGTGAAATGGTCCCAAAAGTCTTGTGAGCACTGCTAGCTAACACCCTAAAATGGACATGTGCTTGAATAATACTGACCCTACCCCTTCAGATTCTCATTTTCAGCCTGTCCCAACTGTGCCCAGAGTGCTAGGCCCTTCCCATGTTGCTATTCCATCTCCAGAAGCCCAACCTTTGAATCCCTTTCTGGTCCGGAACTTCCATCCTCTTGTTTCACTTCCTTGTTCCACTGAATTTATAAGCAACTGCACAAAGCTGACTGTTGTAGGCCAGAAAGTGATGAATCTGTTGAACACTGCCACAAAAGGTTGTGGAGGCCAGGTTATTAAATTTATTTCAGACAAAGTTAGTTGGTTCTTGACAAGTAAGGGTTGCAAAGAGTAGGCAGGAGAATGGGGTTGAGAAACATATCAGACATGATCAAATGGTGGAGCAGACTCAATGGGTCAAATAGTCATAGAGATGTACAGTATGGAAACAGATCCTTCAGTCCAACTTGTCCACGCCGACCAGGTATCCTAAATTAGTCAATTCCCATTTGCCAGCACTTGAGCCATATCACTCTACACCCTTTTTATTCATGTACCCATCCAGATGTCATTTAAATGTTGTAATTGTACCAGCCTCCACCGCTTCATCTGGCAGCTCATTCCATAAACATGCCACCCTCTGTGTGAAAAAGCTGTCTCTTAGGTCCTTTTGAAATCTTTCCACTCACCTTAAATCCGTGCCCCCTTGTTCTGGAATCCCCCAACCCCGGGAAAAGACCTTGTCTGTTTACCCTATGCGTGCCCCTCATAATTGCTTAACCTCTATAAGGTCACCCCTCAGCCTCCGATGCTCCAGGGAAAAAAAGCTCCAGCCTATTCAGCCTTTCCCTGTAGCTCAAACCCTCCAAGCCCAGCAACATCCTTGTTAATCTTTTCTCAACCTTTTCAAGTATCACAGCAAGCTTCCGACAGGAAGGAAACCAGAATTGCATGCAATATTCCAACAGTGGCCTAGCCAATGTCCTGTACATCTTCAACGTGACCTCACAACTCCTATACTCAATGCTGTTACCAATAAAGGAAAGCATAACAAATGTCTTCTTCACTATCCTATCTACCTGCGAATCCACTTTCAAGGACCTATGAACCTGCACTCCAAGGTCTCCTTGCTCAGCAACTCTCACAGGACCTTGTAATTAAGTGTATAAGTTCTACGCTGAGTTACCTTTCTAAAATGCAGCACCTCGCATTTATCTAAATTAAACTCCATCTGCCACTCCTCAGCCCATTGGCCCATCTGATCTAGATCCCAATGCACTTAGAGGTAACCTTCGCTATCCACAACACCTCCAATTTTGATGCCATCTGCAAACTTACTAACTATACCTCCTATGTTCACAACCTAATCATTAATATAAGTGATGAAAAGCATTGGACGCAACACTGATCTTTATGGCATACTGCTGGTTACAGGCCTCCAGTCTGAAAAGCAACCCTCCACCATCAACCTCTGTATTCTACCTTCGAACCAGTTCTGTGTCCAAATGGCTAGCTATCCCTGAATTCCATGTGATCTAACCTTGCTAACCAATCTACCATGAGGAACCTTGTTGACCACCTTACTGAATGCACTCTGCCCTCATCAATCCTCTTTGTTACTTCTTCAAAGAAAATCTCAATCAAATTAGTGCAACATGATTTCCCATGCACAAAACCATGTTTACCAGCCCTAATTGGTCCTTGCCTATCCAAATACATTTAAATTCTGTCCCTCAGGATTCCCTCAACTACTTGCCCTCCACCAATGTTAAACTCACCGATCTATCGTTCCCTGGCTTTTCCTTATTAACTTTCTTAAATAGCGGCCAACCTCCAGTCTTCTGGCACCACACCTGTGACTACTGATGATCCAAATATCTCTGCAAGGGGCCCAGCAGTCACTTCCCTAGCTTCCCACAGAGTTCTAGGGTACACCTGATCATGTCCTGGGGATTTAGCCACCTTTGTGTATTTTAAGACATCCAGCACCACGTCCTCTGTAATATGGACATTTTTCAATATGTTACCGTCTATTCCCCACATTCTGTATCTTCCATGACCTTCTCCACAGTAAACACTAATGCAAAATACTTGTTTAGTATCGCACCCATCTCTTGCGGTTCCACGCATAGGCTGCCTTGCTGATCTTTGAGGAGTCCTATTCTCTCCCTTGTTACTCTTTTGTCCTTAATATATTTATAGAATCACTTTGGATTCTCCTTAACCCTATTTGCCAAAACTATCCCTTTTTGCCCTCCTGTTTTCCTCTTAAGTATACTCCTACTTAAGTATACACTCAGGGTGAACTCAATCTCTGTTGTTTATACCATCCTTCTTTTTCTTGACTAAAACCTCAATTTCTCTAGTCATCCAGTATCCCCTGCAACTACCAGCCTTGCCTTTCACCCTAACAGGAACATACTGTCTCTGGACTCTCATTATCTCATTTTTGAAGACTTCCCAATTTGCAGCTGCCCCTTTGATTGCAAACATCTACACCCACCAACTTTTGAAAGTTCTTGTTGAATACCATCAAACTTGACCTTCCTCCAATTTAGAAATTTAACTTTTTTGATCCGGTCTATCCTTTTCCATCACTATTTCAAACTAATAGAATTATGGTCGCTGACCCCAAAGAGCTGACATCTCAGTCATCTGCCCTCCCTTATTTCTGAAGAGTACTCAGGTTTTGCACCTTGTCCAGTAGGTACATTCGCAAACCGAATCAGAAAATTTTCTCATACACACTTGATAAATTCCTCTCCATCTAAACCCTTAACACAATGCCAGTCCCAGTCCATGACTAGAAAGTAAAAATCCCCTATCATTACACCCTATTACTCTTACAGATTACTGAGATCTCCTTATAAATTTGTTTCTCAATTTCCTGCTGACTATTGGGTGGGGTAGGGGGAGTGTGCGGTGTCTAGATTACAATCCCAATAAGGTGATCATCCCTTCCTCGTTTGTCAGTTCCACCCAAATAGCTTCTTTGGAAATATTCCCAAGAATAACCCAGGAATATTATGGCCATAATATTATCTATTATTCCCTTATTTATCCTAGGATTCTCTGGGAAGCAAGGGAGGAGATTGCAGAGCCATTGGCCTTGATTTTTGTGTCCTCTTTGTCTACAGGAGTAGTGCCAGAGGACTGGAGGCTAGCAAACGTGGTCCCCTTGTTCAAGAAGGGGAGTAGGGATAATCCTAGTAACTATAGGCCAGTGAGTCTCACTTCTGTTGTGGGCAAAGTCTTAAAGAGAATTGTAAGGGATAGGATTTATGCACATCTGGATAAGAATAATGTGATTAAGGATAGTCAGCATGGTTTTGTGAAGGGCAGGTCGTGCCTCACAAACCTTATTGAATTCTTTGAGAAGGTGACTAAGGAGGTAGATGAGGGGAAAGCGGTAGATGTGGTATATATGGATTTTAGTAAGGCGTTTGATAAGGTCCCCCACAATAGGCTACTGCAGAAAATACAGAGATATGGCATTGAGGGTGAGTTGGAGGTTTGGATTAGGAATTGGCTGGCTGGAAGAAGACAGAGGGTAGTAGTTGATGGCAAAGGTTCATCTTGGAGTGCCGTCATTAGCGGTGTTCCGCAAGGATCTGTTTTGGGACCATTGTTGTTTGTCATTTTTATAAATGACCTGGAGGAAGGGTTAGAAGGTTGGGTGAGCAAGTTTGCAGATGATACGAAAGTCGGAGGAGTTGTAGACAGTGAGGAAGGATGTGGCAGGTTACAGCGGGATATAGAGAAGCTGCAGAGCTGGGCAGAAAGGTGGCAAATGGAGTTCAATGTAGCTAAGTGTGAGGTGATTCACTTTGGTAAGAGTAACAAAAAGATGGGGTACTGGGCTAATGGTCGGATACTTGGTAGTGTGGAAGAGCAGAGGGATCTTGGTGTCCATGTACACAGATCTCTGAAAGTTGCCACCCAGGTAAATAGTGCAGTGAAGAAGGCATATGGCGTACTGGCTTTTATTGGTAGAGGAATTGAGTTCCGGAGTCCTGAGGTCATGCTGCAGTTGTATAAGACTCTGGTGCGGCCGCATCTGGAATATTGTGTGCAGTTTTGGTCGCCATACTATAGGAAGAATGTGGAGGCACTGGAACGGGTGCAGAGGAAGTTTACCAGGATGTTGCCTGGTATGGTAGGAAGATCCTATGAGGAAAGGCTGAGGCACTTGGGGTTGTTTTCATTGGAGAAAAGAAGGTTTAGGGGTGACTTGATAGAGGTGTACAAGATGATTAGGGGGTTAGATAGGGTTGACAGTGAGAACCTGTTTCCACGTATGGAGTCAGCTATTACAAGGGGACATAGCTTTAAATTAAGGGGGGGTAGATATAGGACTGATGTTAGGGGTAGGTTCTTTACTCAGCAAGTCGTAAGTTCATGGAATGCCCTGCCAGTAGCAGTGGTGGACTCTCCCTCTTTATGGGTATTTAAGCGGGCATTGGATAGGTATATGGAGGATAGTGGGTTAGTGTAGGTTAGGTGGGCTTTGATCGGCGCAACATCGAGGGCCGAAGGTCCTGTACTGCGCTGTATTCTTCTATGTTCTATGTTCTATGTTCTATCAAAAACATCACTTCCACTCTTCACTTGCGCCCAGACCCCTGACCCCACCCCCCAAAGCCACAATCCTTCCTGTTGCATTTGTATCCTGGAACATTTAGCTGCCAGTCCTGTCCATCCCTGAGCCATGTTTCTGTAATTGCTATGATATCCCAGTCCCATGTCCCTTACCATGCCCTGAGTTCATCTGCCTTCCGTATTGGGCCTCTTGCATTGAAATAAATGCAATTTAATTTATCTCATTCTCTGCTTTGTTCCTGACTGTTTGACCTGCTCCTTTTCCCAACAGTACCATCTCATATTAATCTATTTCCTCACTGGGTCCCACCCTCTCATCTAATTAGTTTAAATACTCCAGAGCAGCTCTAACAAATCTTCCTGCCAGTACATTGGTACCCTTCCAATTTGGGTGCAATCCATCCTTTTGAACAGGTCACTTCTACCCCTGAAGAGATTTCAATTATCCAAAAATGTGAACCCTTCTCCCCAGCACCAGCTCCTCAGCCATACATTCATCTGCTCAATCCTCCTATTCCTAACCTCACTAGTTCATAGCACAGGGAGTAATATAAATATTACTACCCTTGAGGACCTCCTTTTTAAATTCCTGCCAAACTCTCTATATTCTCCCTTCAGAATCTCAGCCTTTTCATTAGTTTCAATGTGTACAACGACCTCCTGTTCATCTCACTCCCTTTTGAGAATATTTTGCACTGCCTCTGAGATATCCTTGATCCTGGCACCAGAGACGCAACATACCATTCTGATTTCTTGCTGTCGGCTGCAGAAGCAGTTGTCTGTATCTCTGGCGAGACAGTCCCCTAACACAATCGATCACTTGGAACCTGACATACTCCTCGTTACATTAGGGCTATTCTAAGTACCAGACCTTTTCCTGTTTGTGCTACATTCCCCTGAGAATCCATCACCCCTATGTTTTCCAAATCGGTACACTTGTTTGAGATGGGGATAACCACAGAGACTCCTGTACTACCTACCTCACACTCCTACCTTTCCTGGTGGTAACCCACTTACCTGACTGTTTCTGCAGTTTTTCTCCCTTTTTGTAACTGCCATCCATCGCACCCTGTAGATCCTGTAAATTCCTCATTGCCTCTAACTGCCAACCAATCCATGCGATCTGATCGGATTCACAACCAAACACACTTACTGCAGACATAACACTTATCTCTGGCATCTCCCTGAAATTTATCTCCAATCGGCTTAAAATTATTCTCCCTTGGGATTGCTATTTCCACCCTGGGAGAAGGTCTCTGGCTATCCACTTTATCTATACTTCTCTTCATTTTGTGCACCTCTATCAAGTCACCTCTCATCCTTCTTCACTCCAGTGAGAAAAGCCCTAGCTCCCTCAACTTTTCTTCATTAGACATGCCCTCCAGTCCAGGTAACATCTTGGTAAATCTCCTCTGCATCCTCTCTAATGCTTCTACTTCTTTCCTATAATGATGCAACCAGAACTGAACACAATATTCAAATGCGGTCCAATCAGAGATTTACAGAGTTCCAGCATAACCTCTTGGTGCTTAAACACAATCCCTCACCAATGAAAGCCAAAACACCATACATCTTCTCAACCCTAAGAACTTGGGTGGCAACTTTGAGGGATCTATGGATATAGACCCCAAGATTAGCACTGCTGCCTCACAGCGCCAGAGACCCGGGTTCAATTCCCGCCTCAGGTGACTGACTGTGAAGTTTGCACGTTCTCCCCGTGTCTGCGTGGGTTTCCTCCGGGTGCTCCGGTTTCCTCCCACAGTCCAAAGATGTGCAGGTTAGGTGAATTGGCCATGCTAAATTGCCCGTAGTGTTAGGTAAGGGGTAAATGTAGGGTTATGGGTGGGTTGTGCTTCGGCGGGGCGGTGTGGACTTGTTGGGCCGAAGGGCCTGTTTCGACACTGTAAGTAATCTAATCTAATCTAATCTAATCCATCTGTGCCTCCACAATGCGAAGAAACCTGCATTGAACCCTGTAATCTTCATTCAAATTTGACTTTCCAAAAGAAATCACTTCACACTTTTCCAGTTTGAACTCCATCTGCCACTTCTCAGCCCAGCTCTGCATCCTGTCAATGTCCCATTGCAACCTACAGCAGCCCTCTACACTATTCACAATTCCACCAACCTTCATGACAGTGGCAAACTTATTAACCCACTCTTCCACTTCTTCATCCAAGTCATTTATAAAAATCACAAAGAGCAGAGGTTCCAGAACAGATCCCTACGGAACACCATTTGTCACCGAGCTCCAAGCTGAATACTTTCCATTTACCATCACCCTCTGTCTTCTATGGGCCAGCCAATTCTATATCCAAACAGATTTCCCTGTATCCCATGCCTCCTTACTTTCTGAATGAGCCTACCATGGGGAACCTTATCAAATGCCTTATTAAAATCCACGGACACCACATCCACTGCTCTCCCTTCATCAAGGTGTTTTGTTACATCTTCAAAGAATTCAATTAGGCTTCTTAGGCATGACCTTCCTCTTACAAAGCCATGCTCTCTATCTCTAAGCAAGCTATGCTTTTCCAAATAATAATAAATCCTGTCTCTCGGAATCCTCTCCTCAGTATCGACTTAAACCTGACTGGTCTGCAATTCCCAGAGTTATCCCCCTATTCCCTTTCTTGAACAAAGGAATAACATTTGCCACCCTCCAATCATCTGGTACTACTCATGTGGACAATGAGGATGCAAAGATCTTCACCAAAGATGAAGCAATCTCTTCCCTTGCTTCCTGTAGAAACTTATATCCCGTCTGGCCCAGGGGGGCTTATCTTTCTTTGTGTTTTTCAAAATTTCCAGCATATCTGCCTTCTTAACAGCAACCTGTTCAAGCATATCAGCCTGTTTCGTGCTGTCCTCACAAATGAAAATGTCTTTCTCACTAGTGAATACTGAAGCAAAATATTCATTAAGGACATCCTCAAGCTCCTCTGACTCCAGGCACACATTCGCTCCACTATGCCTGATTGGCCCTACTCTCACACTGGCCATCGCTTTGTTCCTCATATCAGTGTAGATTGCCTTGGGGCTTTCCTTAATCCTACCTGTCAAGGCTTTTTCATGTCTCCTTCTAGCTCTCTCAAGTCCATTCTTCAGTTCCTTCCTGACCACCTTGTAACCTTCTAGAGCCCTGCCTGATCCTTGCTTCCTCAACCATGAAGTAAGCTTTCTTCTTCCTCTTGGCTAGATGTTGTACATCTCTTATCATCCAAGGTTCTTTCACACCAAAAGAATGCAACCACTTATTAAACAGTAATTATTGCTCCTGGAATTCAAGGAAATCACCTCCAACAATTAAAATACCTTGAAAAAGGATGCTCCATCTTGGATTACTTAATGGCCTAATTCTACTCCTATCTCATGGTTGTCTGCACTTAAACATGCACTGGGTGGCCCCAGAGCTGGTAACTCTACCTTGAATGCTAGATGTGTTTCAAAAAGGGTTTCCTGCTGATAAATATTCATGGCAAGTAAATAGTACCTGTAGAAACCTGGAAATAGTGCTATGAGGTGTGACATGCTATAAATACTTCATTGACTTTATCTCTTCATTTCAAACCTCCTTTCACACCCTTCACATGAAACATCCTATATGCTATCATTCCTCCAAATACTCCCATTTGCAAAATAAGCAGTTAGTTGCAAATTTTGAAGAATAATATTGTAAATAATGTTTTTATTATTCATCTGGGGCTTCCAGCTCATCAGTCACTCCCTCCTTGTACCCTGACCTGCTAGGAATTACTGTCCCCTCAAGCCTGCCTGTGTTCTGAGCTCACCCAACTCCACTCTTCACCATCTGGCTAATTTTGCCTCTATCACCTCCAGCTCTCATCCTCTTCATCCCACTCCATCTCCTCTTCCCTTTCACAGCTCCTTTTCTGTCTTCCCCACTCGTCACTGCTTCACTTTCCTTTCACACCACCCGTCTCCCCCTCCTCCCACTCCCTCTCCTCCTAAACTTCCTACACCTTGTGCTTTCCTCCCATCCACCCTTCTCCAATTCACTCTTCTCCCCACTTTTCTCTCCACTCCCACTCTCCCTCTGTCCCCTCCCCCACCCCACCTTCTCTACCTCTTCCCACCATTCTCCTCCATTCCACCCCTTCTCCCCATCTTCATCCCCTCCACTACCCCTTCCTTTTTACCACACCACATTTCTTCCCCCTTCCTTCTGCCCCTTCACTCTACTTCCCCACCCTCTTTTGTCCCCCACCTTCTCCCTCTTCCCACTTCCTCTTTCTTCATGCTCCCTCCTCTCCTTCATCCCATTGTCTTTCTCCCCACTCCTTCTCTTGCACCCCCTCTCTCCCCTTCTCCCCTTCTCCCCTACCCCTGCACCTCCCCATCACCTTTCTTCCTGCCCCTTTCCCCATTTCTCTCCCCCACATTAGATTAGATTAGACTACTTACAGTGTGGAAACAGGCCCTTCGGCCCAACAAGTCCACACCGCCCCGCCGAAGCGTAACCGACCCATACCCCTACATCTACATTTACCCCTTACCTAACACTATGGGCAATTTAGCATGGCCAATTCACCTGACCTGCACATCTTTGGACTGTGGGAGGAAACCGGAGCACCCGGAGGAAACCCACGCAGACACGGGGAGAACGTGCAAACTCCACACAGTCAGTCGCCTGAGGCGGGAATTGAACCCGGGTCTCAGGTGCTGTGAGGCAGCAGTGCTAACCACTGTGCCACCGTGCCGCCCACATTCTTCCTCTTCCCTGCCCCCTTTTTGTCATATCTTTCTGCCCCATTCCCTTTCTCTCTCTTTCCCCTGCTCTCTTCTATCTCATTTTCTCTCCTGTCTTTTCCTCCTCCTAATCTCTCCACCTCCCTTTGCTCTCCCACCTTGCCCCTATGCTCCCTTTCTCTCCTCACTTTTGCACCCCTTTCTGCTTCCCTCCACTCTCTCACCCCTCTCCCCCATCTTCCTAGTCCACCCCTTCTCTCTCCCTCTTCTCTTTTCCTCCTACCCTTCCCTCCTTTTCTTTCCATTACCCCACCTTTTATTTGAAGTGATAAATTGTGATAGGAAAAACAAATGCAGGTACTATTAAATATAAAGCCTATGTTAAAGGACTTGCTGGAGCAGAGGGATATTGTTTAAGGTGAAGAATGTGATTAACCACACATCCCAACTTCATAGAATCATAAAATTCCTCCAATGCAGAAAGAGGCCACTTAACACATAGAGTCTGCACTGAGACTCCAAAAAGCATTCCACCCAGAACCTCCCTCCACCCTCACCCTATCACTGTAAACCTGCTTTTACCAAGTCTAATCCACCTGTCCACTGTGGGATATTTAGCATGGCCAATCCATCTAACCTGCACATCTTTGGACTGTGGGAGAAAAACCAAAGCACCTGACGGGAACCCACGCAGGCAGGGGGTGAATGTGCAAACTCCACATTACCAGATTTGGATTGTCTTGGGGTTCCAGTCAGGAGGCCTTTAAGAATGGTGAGTGGGACTTGATTCTGGACTCCGACCTGTATTCTTGTTTCCAGTATGAATAGCTTTCCTGTTCTTAATTGGCATGGGCATTTCAAACACCCCCTCCCCACCCCATCCAATCTACCTGTAATTTTGATGAACTTAGGTTCCATCTGTTATCTCTTTTATGTCTCTTAATCTTATGCAAATATACACTTAGGGCAGAATCGTATAGGATTTCAGGAATGGTGAAATGTGTGGAAATCAGACGAGAAGTCAGATGAGGTCTTCTCAACATCAAATAAATCATACCTTTTATGCTTTTAACAAGCAAGCATGACAAGATTGTCACTAGGCAGTGGCAAGATGTCAATCGACATGGATCAACAGCACACTGTTCATTTCACTTTCCATTATGGTGGAAATTTAAAATGCATAATGGAGAAGAAAATGGCCGTTATCATTTTCAGAGTGAGTGGAGTAAGTGACTCAACCTCTAAGGTAGGGGGCTGCCAACACTAATCAAAGGGCTTTTACTGGGAAGGTAATTTAGGATGAATGTACAACACTTAGGCTGCCTACCCTCTGGCCATCATACAGCTTTGACCCTCTCTCTGTTTGAATGTCCCTGGCACAGCCATTGCTGAACAATGCTGACAGCTCCAACTTTGCACACGAAGAGAGCCAAACATTACAGCTGTTGGATGAGATGTGACAAATGTATCATCATGCTGCAGTGCAATTGTTCCCTGTGCTTTCAGATAATTCATCATAGCTCTCCATGCAGACCTCCATCCATCTACTATCTGGTCCAGTTCTATTATCCAGTGCCTATCCCTTCTCATTTCCCCATATTCCTGCACATCATTGCTATTCAAAATCCCTCCAATGCCCTCTTGAATTCTTTGAACGCTGTTATTATGTATGTAACACTCAAACACACAAAATTTAAATCATAGAATCCTCATTGTGGAAACAGATCATTTGGCCCAACAGGTCCACACCACCCACCCAGACCTCTACCCTATTACTCTACATTTACCCCCAATGAATGCACCTAACTTACATATCCCTGAACACTATGAGCAACTTAGCATGGCCAACTTTTCTAACCTGCACATTTTAGGATTATTGGAGGAAACCCACACAGACAATCCACATCGACAGTTGCCCAAGGCTGGAATCGAGCCCAGGTCCCTGGCACTATAAGTGCAGCAGTGCAAACCACTGAGCCACTGCACTACAGTGGTGAGCCTTCTGTAAATTAAACTATACACCCAGAAAAGCTCACCTCACTTCATAATCTATTAAAATATGAGTGACAGAGAACTTCCAAATTCCACTACTTAAAGAAAATGATATCAATTTATTCTTTAACTCTAAAAGCGAACATTAAACAACAACTATTCACAACACTAAGCCCCCCTTTCCCTTAACTGCTTATTATCTGCCTCCAATTCTATAACATCAGGAACATTTGTGCAGAAGCTGATAGTAACATACAAGGAGTTTTCACCCATGCCACAAAATGGGCTCATTGTGTCTTCTTTTCTCTCTTCCTCCCACTAAATCTTAGTGTAATCCCTGGTTCCACTGAACTGAGGTGGACAGAACCTACTGGGAAGTCAAAAAATTGAAAAATTCAGTCCACAGGGATTGGAAAGAGTCCCCTATGTCAAGCTGTGTTTATATTGCATAAGGGTTGACCCCGTTAGCCATTCTTGCAGCACAGCCAAGCATCCAGGAAACCATCCAGGAGACAAAAAAAATCTGCTCATCCAGGTTTAGTAATGCATTGTCAGAGGGTCTCATTATAAATTATATATTTAAATTACCTTACTTTGATGTGGTTAAGAGAGCAGAGGTTTTTCTTTAATAGTAGATTGGCTATACACGATTGAGATCTTTATTAGAAACATAGGTATCCTTTTATCTCCAGATGACTCTTAAGGTCTGCTCATAATGGATACGAAGTAGGTGGCTAAAGGGGTTGTATATGAGGTGTATTAGATAGCATGGAGGTATGAGTTGGCATGGAGGTAACAAGCAGTGGAAAGGGCAAGATAACTAACAGCCTTTTATAAAAACTCAGACAACAACAGCACACTTTTTAGCCAGCCTGCTTTAATACTTATCCATGACCCTACACTCCAGCACAATACTGAGCATGCAGGGATGGGAAAGTTCCAGAGTCAAGCTTTTTTTGTTGCTGTGAGAATCTGGCCTTTCTGTATCAGTCCAAAAGTGTAACAAGGCATTTCAAAACCTTATTGACTTATTGACATTGCACATAATAAATATTGGAGACATGGGTAATTGTGGACGTATGGCAGACATGGAATCACACATTTAAGGGGTCAGTATAAGTTATCTCAAACCCAGAATTTGAATGTTATTTTTATAAATAACTTTCCTGACACCCATAGTCTTCTATTTTCTCTTGCCACGGTCAGATACAATGTTGTACCAGTTACTCCTGCTGTAGGCTGTCCTCATTGCCTTCTTGTTTGACTGTTCCTCCTCATCTCTGTCTTAACTATGTGATTCCTTATTTACCGTTCACTGATGGAAATTTCTGATTTGCTTCAATTTGGGAATGTGATTTGACTGGTGAGGCAGTAGAAAGTGTTATAAGGTTATATTTAAGAGTCAATGTGAAGGTGATTGAGGTACCAAGCAGAACCCTAGGCATACATCACAGAAAATGATAGGTCATCATTCAGCACATTGAGTCTGCTCCGCTATTTAATGAGATGGCTGGTCTGATAATCCTCAACTCTACTTTCATTTTTTTTTACTTTTTACTCTTGATGCCTTTACAGATTAAACATTTATATGTTTCAGCCTTGAATATACTTAACAATACAACCTCGACTGCCCTAAGTTGCAAAACAAAAATTCCACTGATTCATAACCCCTGAGAGGAAAAATCTCCTCCTCATCTCTGTCTTAACTACGTGATTCCTTATTCTGAGATTATGCCCTCTGGTCCTAGACACTTCCACAGGGAAAACAACTTTTCCACATTTAGCTTGTCAAGTCCTCTAAGACATATATTTCATTAAGTCACCTTTCATTTTTTGATATTCCAAACAATACAGGCCCAATCTAGTCAACCTCTCCTAAAATATTCCCTCCATACCTTGTGAATCTTACCTAACTGCCTCCAATGCCATTTTTTCTTTCTATAGATAAGGAGCCTAAAACTGCTCACATTATTCCAGCTGTGGTCTCAGTAGTGCCTTGTATAGATTTGACAAAACCTCTCTTCTCTATACTCCATTACCTTTGAAATAAAGGCCAACATCCCATTTGCCTTCCCTTTTACACCTTGAACTTGTATGCTAGCTTTTTGTGATTCATGGACAAAGACAGCTTTATTCAGTCTTTCTCGATTTAAATAATATTCACCTTTCTATCCTTCCTGCCAAAATGCATAGTTTTACACTTCATACATTGTATTCCATTTACCAAACATTTTCCCACCTGTCTATTTCCCACTACAAGGCTCTTTCTGTCATGCTCAAACCTGGCTACAGTACATTCACCTTCCTCAACCAGTCATCAATATGTACTGTAAGATAATTGTGGCCGAGTACTGATTCCTGTGGCACACCAGTTACAGATCATCATCCTTAAATACACCACCCCATCCTAACTCTTTGTTTTACATTAGTTTGCTAGTCCTCTATCCATGTGTATATACTAACTTCAACACCATGGGCTCATTATTGAATCAGAAGCATAATATGTGGTACCTTACCAAATACCTTCTGAAACTCCAAATATATTACATCCACAGATTACCCTTTATCTATCCTGCTCTTTATCAAACTGCCAGTGAAAGTGGTACAGTTACAACATTTAAAGATATTTGGTTAAGTTCATGAATAGGCAAGGTTTGGAGGGTCTTGGGCCAAGCGCAGGCACGTCAGGCTAGTTTAGTTTGGGAATATGGTTGGCATGGACTGGTTGGACCAAAGGATCTGCTTCAATGCTATATGACTCTTTGACTCTACTAAACTTATCAGGCATGATTTCCTCTTCATGGAGCTATGTTGAATCTTCTTGATCATAATACATATTTTTAAATACTCTGCTTTTATATCCTTTAAAATAAACTCTAATACTTCCCCAATAACAGACATTAAGCTAACTGACCTGTTTGTGTCTCCTTCCCTTTCTAGATGAAAGTATCTGGCTTAGTTCAGTAATCACATCATAGATCATAGATCATAAGCCTCCAGCTACTGACAAAATTAAAAAGGAATGAAACTAGAATTGGATGACTTTTATCATATCATCAGCAGACTTTTCTTGATCAGGGTTTAGTTATTTATATATACAAGATTATTCTTCTTTCTGCCATTTGAGGTGAAATCTGAAACTTATGCATGAAAAGCGTATTCATACTTTTGAAGTAATTAAAAGGAAATCTCCCATTTCCTTTTGCTCCAAATGTGTTCTCATTGTTGTTCCATATTTTACTGATGTATTAAACAACTCTTTTTGTTTTATTGCTAAAACCCCAAATGGTTATGTGCAAATGTCACAAGGAAGTTAACAGAAAGAACCTGTGATTAGAGTAGGCAGCGCGGTTTACTACATTAGAATGGGGAATTCCCGGACTACAGGTGAGAATACAAAGTCAACTGGGAATTGGGGCAACACTTGCAATTCAGAACTGGAATTCTTCAAATCTGTGTATAGTTTTATATTATTGATGCTATGCAAGTGAAAGTAAATTAACACCTGCACAACAAGATGGGGTGTAAACTGTTTTTGAAATGGCATTCCTTCCAATAGAGGGCATTACTTCCACTTAACAACATTCTGCAGCTGCTAATTATTACTCCCACTTGAAACCTCTCTGGCTTCATATGTTAATAAGATGCCTTCAACTGACCTGAATAAAACCCAACATTGCCAAGCATAGTTGTAGACTCCTCCACTTCTCATTTTTGTTTTATTCGTTCATGGAGCATGAGCGTGAGCATGAACGTGGACATTGTCCATTTATTGCCCATTCCTAACTTCCTTTGAAAAGGTTGTGGTGAGCTATCTTCTTAGACTGTTACAGTATTTTTTTGTGTAAGTGCATACAAAGTACTTTTGGGAGAGAGTTCCAGGAGTCTGACTTTGTGACAGTGAAGAAACAATAACATATCCAAATGAAGATGATGTCTGATTTGGAGAGGAACTTAATAGGTCATCATTTTTTTCCATTTATCTGCTGCTGTTGCCTTTTCAGATGGTGGGTTTGGAAAGCGTTGTCCAAGGAGGATTAGTGTACTGCTTCAGTGCATGTTGTAGGTTGTGCATGTGTTGGTAGCAGAGGACATGAATGTTGAAGGTGGTACCAATCAATTGCACTACTTTGTCATGGATGGTGTCAAGGAGTGTAACAACATGGAGTGTTGTTACAGCTGTAGTCATCCAAGCAAGCTGAAAGTGTTGCATCACACTTGTGACGTGTGACTTGTAGATGGTGGATTGGCTTTGAAGAGATAGAAGAGGAATTGCTCACCACAGCATTCCCAGCTTCTGACCTGCTGAGGTGGCCAAAGTATTTATATGGCTGGTACAGTTCAGTGTTTGATCAGTGGTAACCCAACATGTTGATCATGGGAATTTCAGATGACAATTCCGTTCAATGTTAAGAGGTGATGGTTGGATTCTGTCAAGAATGTCCATTTTGGGATGGACATTACCTGGAGCTGATATGAATGGACTGCTTAATTTTCTGAGGAGCACACAGATACATTTGCTATTTCTGTCATAGCTTTTGGTTAAATTCAAAACTGGCTGCAATGGGTCCAATTGTCCAGTGGAAACTAAATTGACTCCCAGCTACAGTGAGCCTGCAATTGGTCAGTTGAGCTGCTCCCATTTAGTTGGTTGAATAATCTCCAGTTGAGCTGATTCCAAAATGGACCTGGTTGTTCTATTTGAAACAAGAAGACTGTGAGGTCTGCAGATGCTGGAGATCAGAGATAAGTGTGTGTTTTTGGAAAAGCACAGCCCTTCATCAGGCCCAAAAATTCAATTTTCCTGCTCCCTGGATGCTGCCTGACCTGCTGTTCTTTTCCAGCAACACACTCCATTAGAAACAAGCCAAAACAAGGTGACAACCTCTATTAAACTTTAAAAAAACGCAATTCAGCTGTGGGATTGAGTTGGTTGGTAAGTTTAAGGAAGGTTGTTGAAATGAGTAATGAAGCTTATGAACTTAAAATTCATCTAGTTGACTATCTCCCCTAGCCAATTCACCACTTTGCTGTCTCACTGTAAGTATTTAAACTCACCCGAAAACAATCCAAATCTGTCAAGCTGTTCTACAAAATATGATGCAAAAGACATCTATTATTGGACAAACAGTCAATGGTAATATTTCATCAACCTGTTCAGAGATGTTATTACACCCTCTGGAACAGATAGGACCTAAACCTGGACCTCTTGCTCAGGAGATAGAGACAATATACCACAAGACCCATCAAACATTCAAAGGACGATTTGCTGAAATATGGAGGTTGCCTGAGTTAAGTATTCAAAGCCTACAGAAAGAACCATCACAAGTTAATTCACCCACTCCATTCACACAAAAATTAATAATATGTTTCTTTATGTTCCATGGACCTGTGAAATATAACATTACTAGACTGCACTTACAGTCCACCGAACAAGCAATATAACTCCAGAGTTGCCCTGCATGTTTTCTGACATTTGCCCTGAACATAGAAGATAGGGAGAGATTGTCTCACTTTGAGGATTGTGTCCTTGAGATCCTGCTGGACAGTATGACGCAGGTATAAGACTTCCTCCTCCTCCTCCTCTAAGGAGTGAATAGGTCTACTGTGAATAGGTCTACAGCAATGAAGGCTACAACAACAGGCCTTGTCAACCTGAACAGAGCTGTTATCTGTATTAAAACAGTCTCTGCCATCTGTAGGAATATACAGCAAAATAGGAGGAGCTAAGGTGCATTATCTTGTCTCTGATACTATACACACAATTTTTATCTCAGCTACTGTATCCAACTCTCAAGGCTGATGTTCTACCACTCATATTATTACACCCAATACCTTCCTTCATTCACTCTCACCTACCCTAATCCCTAAAATCATTAACCTATATATCTTCAGTGCTGCACACTCACTGGCTTGGGAGACCTTCTGACTGGTACCAATAGTAACAGCTGTGCCATTCACTTCCATCTGCAATCATTGTGCCTCTCTCTTTGCAGGAGGAAAGCAACATGGGCAGCACGGTGGCACAGTGGTTAGCACTGCTGCCTCACAGCGCCAGAGACCTGGGTTCAATTCCCACCTCAGGTGACTGACTGTGTGGAGTTTGCACGTTCTCCCCATGTCTGCGTGGGTTTCCTCCGGCTGCTCCAGTTTCCTCCCACAGTCCAAAGATGTGCAGGTTAGGTGAATTGGCCATGCTAAATTGCCCGTAGTGTTAGGCCCGTAGTGTTAGGTAAGGGGTAGATGTAGGGGTATGGGTGGGTTGCGCTTCGGCGGGGCGGTGTGGACTTGTTGGGCCGAAGGGCCTGTTTCCACACTGTAAGTAATCTAATCTAATCTAATCAAGGCAAGTGAGTGTTGCCCCTCAATTGGCTCCTCGCATCTTATGAGGACAGCATCCTGACCCTGACTGCAATGAACAGATATTGGATTGGTATCGGAGGCTGCCCTTGAATGACTGTGCCAGGAAGCCCTCTAGTGAAGGCTACCCCCCTTGACTTGATTGAGGTCTGCTGATAAATGCAGGAAGACAATGTTGTGAGCATCCAGGTTGACATGACGGGAGTGAGTGCTGTACCAGCAAGTTTGGAGATGCAGCCTGGTCCAATCTATGAGTTGGTTGCATGTCCCTCACTGCATAGTGTCCTTGTAGCAATATGACAATGACGTTCCCCAGGCAACCTGCTCCTCGGATGCTGCCTGGCCTGCTGCGCCTTTCCAGCACCACACTTTTCAAACCTGAAGGAGAGCACAGAAGTGCAGAAGCATCA
Organism: Chiloscyllium punctatum; assembly: GCF_047496795.1. Classification (NCBI taxonomy): domain Eukaryota; kingdom Metazoa; phylum Chordata; class Chondrichthyes; order Orectolobiformes; family Hemiscylliidae; genus Chiloscyllium; species Chiloscyllium punctatum. Next base: position 77,443,650 of record NC_092749.1, read on the forward strand.
TGTTAGTGGATTGGTGATGGGCTATCAAGTTTCTTTGATGTTGGCACATGTCAAATGACAATGCATGTGGACATGATACATGTGTGCCAGTACCCATGAATTATTTTCCAATCAACAAGTTCAGAGATATTATTATACGCTGCTGGAGCAGATGGGACTTTACCAAGGCCTTGTCGATCGCAGGTAGGAACACCACCACAGTTGCGATGTTGGTGCCTTATATCCAATAGAGACAGTGAATCCAACTTAAATTTAACTTAGGGGTCATTAAGTTCCTCATCCTACACTGACTGGAGGAACTCTTGTACCACTGTGGTGGTATTCCTACCTGCGATTGGCAAGGCCTGGGTTCAAGGCCCATCTGCTCCAGCAGCATATAAAAATATCTCCAAACTTATTGATTGGAAAATATCTCCCACACAGACTGGGATTCCCAGCCTACAGCAGCTCACTTTAGCCATGTCCAGACGCAAGCCAATGATGGAGGCTAATCAGGTGAAATGGCGACATAACAGATCATGTGAAAAATCCACTTCCTCACAGCCACACAGTAGACCTATGAAGACTGCCAAGCGTCCCAAATGGATTACCCCTTCAGGATCATAGCCAGGTAAGAGATTTGTTTTTTTTAAAATATATATAAATTACTGCCTCCACTAGTCCCGTGCAGTCTCCATCTTCAGATTGGCAGCTCTTGCCTCAGCTAGTGAGGCTGCCAATCTTGTGAAGGTTGCCAGCCTCCCATTGGCTCTCCAGTGGCAGGAGCCCAACCACAGACCCTGTCTTTATGGTGAGCCTGTTTCCTGAGCTGCAGCATTGGTGGTGGATGTGCCTAAAGAGCAGAGTTGGGTCATCAAACTGGATCCTTGATCAACTAAATGTTTGAGGTCATATTTGTTATTCATTTGGTTAAAATCCAGTCATGGAATGAGGCCGTCACTGGCTCAGCCAGCATTTATTACCCATCCCTAATTTTCCAGAGGGCAGTTTGAATCAGTTACATTGTTGTTGGTCTGGAGTCACGTGTAGGTTAGACTGGGTGAGGATGGCAGTTTCCTTCCCTAAAAGATATTTGTGAACAGATGGGCATTTCCAGCAACTGACAATGGATTAATGGTCATCATTAGACTCTTAATTCCAGATTTTTATTGCCTTCAAATGCCATTGTATCTTTGATTTGAACAGACAACTCACTGGAGGAAGATGCTCCACAAATATCCCCATCTCAGATAATGGGGGAGCCCAGCACATCAGTGCAAAAGATAAGACTGAAGCATGTGCAACAATTTTCAGCCAGAAGTGTTGAGTGGATTCTCCATGTCAGCCTCCCACAATGAATCCAATACTACAGAAACCAGTCTTCAAACTAATTCAATTCATTCCATTATCAATGATATTAATATTAATAAACAGTTAGAGGCATTGAATACTGCACAGGCTATATCCATGACACCATTTGATAATAATACTAAAGACTTGTGCTTCAGAATTTGATGCAGTCCTAGCCTAGCTATACTAGTATAGCTATAATACTGACAATGTGGAAAATTGCCAAAGTATGTCCTCTACACAAAAAGCAGGTCAAATTCTACCCAGCCAATTATCACCCCTCCATTCTACTCTTGATCGTAGTCATAGAGGTCCACAGGACAGAAAAAGGCTCTAAAGCCTATCAAATTTCCAAGAGTCAAAATCAAGTACCAAACCATTCTAATCCCTTTTTGCAGCATTTGGCCCACAGTCTTGAATGCTACGATATTTCACATGCTCATACACATATTTTTTAAAGGTTGTGCAATTCCCATCTCTATTGCCCCCCCCCCCCCCCCCCAATTCCAGGCAGTGCATTCTAGATTCCCCCCACTTCACAAACCTTGCAATTCCCCCTACCGTCTGAACAAAAAATCTTTCTTCTGATCCACTCTAGACCTTCTGCCCTCAGTAAAATAATGCTGTCTTGTATAAGGGGAATAACTTCAAATAAGGGGTATAACTGCGTCCGATTCACCCTGTCCATGCCCGTCAATCTCATAAACCTCGATTAGGTCCCCTTCAGTCCCTCTTTCTACTGTAATGAAAACAACTGGAGTCTATTCAATTTTTCTTGATAACTAAAATTCTCCAGCTCGCGGAACGTCCTGCCAACTCTCATCTGATTGCCTACTGATTACCAGTAAAGTGATGGAAGGTATCATCAACATTGCTATCAAGCAGCACATGTGCAGCAATAATCTGCTCAATGACATTCAATTTGTATTCTGCCAGGGCCACTCAGCTCCTGAGCTCATTCCAGTTTTAGTTCAAACAAACAAAAAGCAGTGTTAAGGTGAGAGTGACATCAAGGAGCCCTAGCAAAACAGGAATCAATGGGAACCAGAAGAAAACTCTTTGCTGGTTGTAGACATACCTGGCACATAGGAAGATGGTTGTGATTGTTAGAAGTCAATTATATCAGCTCCATAACATCTCTGCAGGAACTCCTCAGGGTAGTGTCCTCAGCCCAATCACCCTCACCTCTATCAGCAATGACCTGACCACCGTCATAATAGGTCAGAAATGGGGATGATATCCATGCTTAGGCTGAAAAGTGACACAAATGCCAAACAATGATCATCTACAGTAAGAGACAATCAAGCCACTGCCCCATGACATTCAGTGATGTTATCATCATTTACGACACCATTGTCAACACTCTGGGGTCACCAGTAAACAGGAACTGAACTGGACCTTTGTAGCCATATAAGTGCAATGGCCACAAGAGCAGGTTAGAAGCTAGGAATATTGCAGTGTGTAACTCACCTCATGACTCCCCAGAGTCTGTTCTCCATCTGCAAGACACAAGCTAGGAATACTCCCCACTTGTCTGGATGAATATAGCTTCAACGATACTCAAAGCTTCACAGCTCAAACAGCTCACTCGATTGGCACCAGATCCACAAATATCCAGTCCGAGTAGCACCAATGTTCAGAAACAACAGTGCACATGATCTGTAAGTAGAAGTTCACCAAGGCTACTTAGACAGCCCCTTGACAGTCCCTTCCAAGCACAAAATGAGGAGCATCTCATAAGACAAGGGCAGCAGGTTTCACCTCCACAACCTGCAATTCCCCCTAAAAGCCACTCACCATCCTGATTTGGAAATAAATCACTGTTCTTCAGTGTCACTAGGTTAAAAATCTAAAGCTCCCTCCACACTGGTATTAGAACATAGAACATAGAACAGTACAGCACAGAACAGGCCCTTCAGCCCACAATGTTGTGCCGACCACTGATCCTCATGTATGCACCCTCAAATTTCTGTGACCATATGCATGTCCAGCAGTCTCTTAAATGTCCCCAATGACCTTGCTTCCACAACTGCTGCTGGCAACACATTCTCTCTCACAACTCTCTGTGTAAAGAACCCGCCTCTGACATTCCCTCTATACTTTCCTCCAACCAGCTTAAAACTATGACCCCTCGTGTTAGTCATTTCTGCCCTGGGAAATAGTCTCTGGCTATTGACTCTATCTATGCCTCTCATTATCTTGTATACCTCAATTAGGTCCCCTCTCCCCCTCCTTTTCTCCAATGAAAGAAGTCCGAGCTCAGTCAACCTCTCTTCATAAGATAAGCCCTCCAGTCAGGCAGCATCCTGGTAAACCTCCTCTGAACCCTCTCCAAAGCATCCACATCTTTCCTATAATAGGGCGACCAGAACTGGATGCAGTATTCCAAGTGCAGTCTAACCAAAGTTTTTTTTTATAGAGCTGCAACAAGATCTCACGACTCTTAAACTCAATACCCCCGTTAATGAAAACTAAAACACCATATGCTTTCTTAACATCCCTGTCCACTTGGGTGGCCATTTTAAGGGATCTATGTACCTGCACTCCAAGATCCCTCTGTTCCTCCACACTGCCAAGAATCCTATCCTTAATCCTGAACTCAGCTTTCAAATTCGACCTTCCAAAATGCATCACCTCGCATTTATCCAGGTTGAACTCCATCTGCCACCACTCAGCGCATCTCTGCATCCTGTCAATGTCCCACTGCAGCCTACAACAGCCCTCTATATTGTCAATGACACCTCCAACCTTTGTGTCATCTGCAAACTTGTGACCCATCCTTCAATCCCCTCACCCAAGCCATTAATAAAAATTACAAACGGTAGAGGCCCAAGGACAGAGCCCTGTGGAACACCACTCACCACAGACTTCCAGGCAGAATATTTTCCTTCAACTACCACTCGCTGTCTTCTGTTGGCCAGCCAATTCTGTATCCAGACAGCTAAGTTCCCCTGTATCCCATTCCTCCTGACCTTCTGAATGAGCCTACCATGGAGAACCTTATCAAATGCCTTGCTGAAGTCCATATACACCACATCCACAGCTTGACCCTCATCAACTTTTCTAGTCACATCCTCAAAGAACTCGATAAGATTTGTGAGGCATGACCTGCCCCTCACAAAGCCCCTCACTGACTGGTCTGTAATTGCCGGGGATTTCCCTATTCCCTTTCCTGAAGAGAGGAATTACATTTGCCTCTCTCCAGTCCTCAGGTATGACTCCAGTGGAGAGCGAGGATGCAAAGATCTTCGCAAGTGGCGAAGCAATTGCATTTCTTGTTTCCCAAAGCAGCCGAGGACAAATCTGGTCCGGGCCTGGCGACGGCGACTTGTCAATCTTAATGTTTGACAAAATTTTCAGCACATCAGTTTCCTCTATCTCTATCCATTCCAGCATGCATACCTGCTCTTCAGAGGTTTCATTCACTACAAAGTTTGTTTATTTCATAAAGACAGAAGCAAAAATCTCATTTAGGGCTTCCCCTACCTCCTCAGACACCACACACAAATTCCCTATGCTATCCCTGATTGGCCCTACTTTTCTTTGACCATTCTCTTATTCCTCACATAAGTGTAAAATGCCTTTGTGTTCTCCCTAATCCGTTCTGCCAAGCCTTTCTCGTGCCCCCTCCTGGCTCTCCTCAGACCATTTTTGAGCTCCTTCCTCGCCTGCCTGTAATCCTCTAGAGCTGAGCTTGACCCTAGCTTCCTCCACCTTATGTAAGCTACCTTCTTCATTTTGACGAGAAGCTCCACCGCTCTCGTCATCCAAGGTTCCTTTATCTTACCCCTTCTTGCCTGTCTCAGAGGGACATATTTATTCATCACTCACGACAACTGTTCCTTAAACAGTCTCCACATGTCTATAGTGCCTTTACCATGGAACAATTGCTCCCAATCCATGCTTCCTAACTCATGTCTAATCGCAACATAGTTTCCCAATTAAATATCCTCCCATTTTGCCTAATTTCTCCTTCTCCATAGCTATGTAGAATGTGAGGCAGTTGTGGTCACTATCACCAAAATGCCCACTATCACCAAAATCACCACCACAAGATCTGATACCTGCCCCGGCTCGTTTCCGAGCACTAGGTCTAGAATGGCCTCTCCCTCATTGGCCTGTCAACGTACTGAGTTAGTAAACCCTCCTGAACACACCTTACAAAAACAGCTCCATTTAAACCTTCTGCTCGAAGGAGGTTCCAATCAATATTGGGAAAGTTAAAGTCACCCATTACAACAACCCTACTTTGTCCACACTTTTCCAAAATCTGCTGACCTATGCTTTATTCCATTTCCCTGCTGCTATTGGGGGGCCTGTAGTAAACCCCTGACAAGGTGACTGCTCCCTTGCTGTTCCTAATTTCCACCCATACTGACTCGGTAGGCAGATCTTCCTCGACAATGGAAGCTTCTGTAGCTGTGAAACCCTCTCTGATTAGTAGTGCTACACCCCCTCCTCTTTTTCCCCCCTCCCTATTCTTTTTAAATGCTTTAAACCCTGGAACATCCAGCAACCATTCCTGCACCTGAGAAACCCATGTCTCTGTTATGGGCACAACATCATAGCACCAGGTACTGATCCATGCTCTAAGTTTGTCACTTTTATTCCTGATATTCCTTGCGTTAAAGCAAACACACTTTAACTGATCCCTTGCTTCCTTCCCAGGAAAATCCTTCCCACTAGCTGGTCTACCTCTTCCTATTGCCTCATCTGCATCAACTCTCACCTCCGGTATATAGCTCAGGTTCCCAACCCCCTGCCGTACTAGTTTAAACCCTCTCGAACTACTCGAGCAAACCTTCCACCCAGGACATTGGTCCCCTTCCAGTTCAGATGCAACCCGTCCTTCTTGTACAGGTCCCACCTTCCCCAGAAGGCATCCCAATTATCTACATATCTGAAGCCCTCCCTCCTACACCAGCTGCGCAGCCACGTGTTAAGCTGCGCCCGCTCCGTGTTCCTCACCTCGCTATCTCGTGGCACTGGTAGTAAACTAGAGAACACTACTCTGTTCGTCCTGCTTTGCAGCTTCCATCCTAACTCCCTGAAATCATTTTTTATATCCTCGATCCTTTTCCTGGCTATATCATTAGTGCCAATATGTAACAAGATTTCTGGCTGTTCGCCCTCCCCTTTTAGAACCTTATACACCTGATCGGAGACGTCCCGGACCCTGGCACCAGGGAGGCAACGTACCTTCTGGGAATCCCAATCCTGACCACAAAATCTCCTGTCGATTCCCCTAACTATCGAGTCCCCTACCACGCATACTTTTCTATTCTGCCCCCTTCCCTTCTTTGCCACAGTGTCAGGCTCAGTGCCAGAGAACTGACTACTATGGCTTTCCTCTGGTAGGTCACCCCTCCAGCAGTATCCAAAACGGTATACTTATTGCTGAGGGGAATGTCCACAGGGGATCTCTGCACTGTCTGTCTGTCCCCTTTCCTCCCCCTAACTGTAACCCATCTATCCTTGTCCTGAGCCTCAGGAGTGACCAACTCCCGGTAACTCCTCTCAATTACCCCCTCAGCCTCCTGAATGATCCGTAGTTCATCCAGCTCCAGCTCCAATTCCCTAACACGGTTTTCAAGGAGCTGGAGTTGGGTGCCCTTCCCACAGAGGAAGTCAGGGGAGACGTGTGCCATGTTTCCCACCTGCCACATTCTGCAGGAGGAGCAAGGAACTGCCCTAGAATCCATACCCCACTTATCTGAACACCCACTCAGTACTAAAGTAGAAAGCTTAGTTCAAGTTGCTATAAAATTACTAACAACTTATATTCAATAGAGGAAGTTTAGAATGAACCTTACCTTATTAACTAGGTTAGAGGAGGAGGGCGGGTGGGAGACACTACATAGAACATAGAACAATACAGCACAGAACAGGCCCTTCGGCCCACAATGTTGTGCCGAACTTCTAACCTAGATTAAGCACCCATCCATGTACCTATCCAAATGCTGCTTAAAGGACGCCAATGATTCTGACTCCACCACTCCCATGGGCAGCGCATTCCATGCCCCCACCACTCTCTGGGTAAAGAACCCACCCCTGACATCTCCCCTATACCTTCCACCCTTCACCTTAAATTTATGTCCCCTTGTAACACTCTGTTGTACCCGGGGGAAAAGTTTCTGACTGTCTACTCTATCTATTCCTCTGATCATCTTATAAACCTCTATCAAGTCACCCCTCATCCTTCGCCGTTCCAATGAGAAAAGGCCGAGAACTCTCAACCTATCCTCGTACGACCTACTCTCCATTCCAGGCAACATCCTGGTAAATCTTCTCTGCACCCTGTCCAAAGCTTCCACATCTTTCCTAAAGTGAGGCGACCAGAACTGCACACAGTACTCCAACTGTGGCCTAACCAAAGTCCTGTACAGCTGCAACATCACTTCACGACTCTTGAATTCAATCCCTCTGCTAATGAACGATAATACTCCATAGGCCTTCTTACAAACTACAGTTGTAGAGTCTCGGGTTTAGCCACCTTGCTGATATATATGGTCACTGCTTTCCTTCCCAGCTGCCCCTCTGATCCTCGTCACTTCCTCCACTGCTCCTGCTCCTTCTGTGAAAGGGAAAACACCGGTAAGTAATTTTTAAAAACTGCCTTACCTTAGCTGCAGTCTTCCGGGTTCGTCTTACCTCCATTGCTGCTCGCACTCAAAATGCATTCTGGGTCAATCAACAGCACATGGACTGTAGCAATTCAAGAAGGCAGTTCACCACCAGATTTTCAAGGTTAACTAGGAAATGCTGGCCCAGGCAGTGATGTTCATATTCATTGAGTGAATGAAAAAAAACAATGGTTAAGCCCACATCCCTCTAGCTTGGACAGTGGCAAGGATTCATTACCTTCTGAGTGAAAAAAAGTTCTTCCTTCAGTCTTAAGTCATCCTCTCCTTTGTTCCCACTTTCTCAGCCAAGAGAAGTACCTCATAGAACATAGAACGTTACATTTCAGTACAGGCCCTTCAGCCCTCGATATTGCACCGACATGTGAAAATAATCTGATGCCCATCTAACCTACTCCATATGTATGTCTAATGCCCATTTAAATGCACTTAACGTCAGCAAGTCTACTACTGTTGCAGGTAGTCTGTTCCACGCTCCTACTACTCTCTAAGTGAAGAAACTACTCCTAATATTTGTCCTAAATCTATTACTCCTCAATTTAAAGCTATGTTCCCTCGTGTTCGCCTTCACCATCCCAGGAAAAAAGGCTCTCACTATCCACCCTATTTAACCCTCTAATTATCTTATACGTCTCAATTAAGTCACCTCTCAACCTTCTTCTCTCCAATGAAAACAACCTCAGTTCCCTCAGTTTTTCGTCATAAGACCTTCCTTCCATACCAGGTAACATCCTGGTAACTCTCCTCTGAACCCTTTCCAAAGCCTCCACATCCTTCCTATAATGAGATGACCAGAACTGTATGCAATACTCCAGGTGCGGCCTTACCAGTTTCTTATACAGCTGAAGCATTACCTCTAGCTCTGAAACTCAATCCCCCTAACAAAAAACACCAACATACCATATGCCTTCTTAACAACCCTCTCAAGCTGGTTGGCAACTTTCAGGGATTTATGTACCATGACACCGAGATGTCTCTGTTCATCTGTACTGCCAAGAATTTTTACCATTAGCCCAATACTTCTGCATTCCTGTAATTTCTTCCAAAGTGAACAACCTCACACATTTCCACATTAAACTCCACTTGCCACTTCTCAGCCCAGCTCTGCATCTTATCTATGTCCCTCTGTAACCCACAACATACTTTGGCACTATCCACTGCCTAGCTTAGTGTCATCCACAAATTTACTAAATGATCCTTCTACGCCTACATCCAGATCATTTATAAAAATGACAAACAGCAGTGTCCCCAAAACCACTACAGCACACCACTGGTAACTGAGATTCACCACCACCCTCAGCTAGCCTCAGAATCATATCAACTCCCTTCTGAATCTTTCAATGAGATTGCCTTTTATTATTATGAATTCCAGAGAATATATAGCCAATTTTCTTACTGACTCATCATTGAACAAACTTCTTGTCCCAGGAACCATTATAGTGAGCCTTTGAACTACCACCTCTAACTCAAGAATATCTAGCGTCCAAAACTATACATAATACTCTAGCTGTGGCCTCATTGATATCCTATACAATTAGATTCATAGAGATTTACAGAACAGAAAAAAAACCCTTCACCCCAACAATGAAGGGGAAACAAATGTCCTCGGTTTTGTTCCCAGTCCTCTTGCATAAAAAGCCAATGTGTAATTTGTCTTCCTAAGTGCTTGCTATAGAGTCCCTGCAGTGTGGAAAGAGACCATTCAACCCATCAAATCTGCACTGACCCTCCAAAGTGCCACCCACACCCAGGATCCCACCCTATCCCTGCAACCCCAAATTTACCATGGCTAATCCAAATAGCCTGCATATCCCTGGACACTACGAGACAATTTAGCATGGCCAATCCACCTAACCTGTACACCTTTTGGCTGCGGGAGGAAACTGGAACACCTCGTGGAAATCTATGCAGGTACATGCACACCCCACAACAGACAGTCACCCAACTCTGAAATTGAACCTAAGTCCTTGGCACTGAGAGACAGCAGTAGTAACCACTGAGCCACCTCTGCCAATCTGAGTGATTGACGGGAATTAGTTGTGTAGTTACCCAGCAGTTATGTTAAGATTTTTTTGACATTTTGCAAGCAAACATTCAGGTAAGTACGATGGAACTGTCTTGCTGAAAGACCAATGCCTTTGCAGAGAGCCCTGGGAGAATAGTTGTCCATTAGAAGTCGAAATTTCTCTGTCAATCCCCACAGAAGTCAGAGCATTAAGACTTCTGTGGAGTCACAACAAATGTCTCTAGTTATATGCCCAGTCTCCAGAGGCCAGAAGATTTACACAAGCAGCTTTTAAGTGTTATAGCTCAATATCATATTTCACTTTATTTTGATCGAATACTAAAATGAATTGTTGTTGTTGGAGGTGAACATTTAAAGAGGGCTTTGCTACTTTTTTTGCTTTCACTGTATTTCACCTGACAAGGATGAGCTGAAACACAGAACTGGGGGGGAATGAAGAGACAAAAGTTGGCACAAACAAAACAGATCAGACAGTAAAGGTAGAATTTAGAGCACTAGGGCAGAGATTGAAAAGCAGGTGCTGTCAGGCAGTAATCTCAGTATTCCCATGTACCATATGATAGTGAGCATAGAAATAGAAAGATTGAGTGCGTGAACATTTGGCTGGTAAAATGCTGCAGGAAGGAGGGCTTTAGATTTTTGGGGCTATGAGATTGATTCTAGGTCAGGTGTGACCTGTACAAGGAAGACAGGTTAAAGCATAGGAAGTCCGGGATTAATGTCCCATAGGGAGATTTGCTAGTTCTATTGGGCAGGGTTTAACCTAGCTTGTCAGATGATGGGAATGGACATTAAATAGGGAATTAATAAGAAGAAAGCAGAAAGAATAAATAACTTAATCATTCTCAGGTTGGTGTCTTGTGACTAGTGGAGTAGCACAAGCAATGGTGTTTGGACCCGAGCCATTCACAATGTACGTCAATGATTTGGATGTGGAGGTGAATTGTATATTTCCAGGTTTCTGAGATGATACAAAACTTGGCAGGAATGTGAGTTGTGAGGGAGATCCAAAGATACTTCAATGAGATTTTAACAGATTGAGTGAATGGACAGGAGCATGGCAAATGGAATATAATGTGAGTAATTGAGAGATTAGCCACTTTGATAGGAGATTGAAGGTGCAGAGCATTTCTTAAATGGTAGCAAGAATGGAAAATGTTGATGTCTAAAGGGTCCTTGTTCATCAGTCACTGAAGTCTGACTTGCAGGTTCAACAAACAATTCAAAAGGCAAACAGTGTGTTGGCCTTTATCACAAGAGGATTTGAGTACAGGAGCAAATAAGGCTTGTTTTAGTTGTATAGAATATTGGTGAGACCACACATGGAGTTTGTTGTGCAGTTCTGGAGCTGTTGCCTAAGAAAGGGTATATTAGTAGACGGGGAATACAATGGAGCTTCACAAGAATGATTTCTAGGATGGGGAGACTGTTCAATGAGAAAGATTGAATAAAATGGGCTTGTAATATCTGGAATTTAGAGGATAACTTGACAATCACATAGAAACTTACATAATTCTTATTAGGATGGACAGAATAGATGCAGAAAGGACATTTCCCCGGATTGTGGAGTTGAGAACCTGAGGATACGATCTGTATAAAGATCAAGTCATTTAGGACCGGGACAAGGAGGAATTTCTTCATTCTGAAGATGGTGAATCTTTTGAATTCCTTACCTCAGAAAGCAGTGGATAATCAGTGATTACGTAAGTTGAGGAAAAAGGTTTATCGATGTCTAATTACAATAGTCTAGATTAGAGTGGTGCTGGAAAAGCACAGCAGTTCAGGCAGCATCTGAGGAACACTAAAATTGACGTTTCAGGCAAAAGCCCTTCATCAGGAATACCAGGTATTCTTGATGAAGGGCTTTTGCCTGAAAAGTCAATTTTACTGCTCCTCGGATGCTGCCTGAACTGCTGTGCTTTTCCAGCACCACTCTAAGCTAGACTCTGGCTTCCAGCATCTGCAGTCATTGTTTTTACCTAGTCTAATTACAATAGGCAAATGAGGATAACATGTGAATATGGCATTTAAGTAGGTGACTAGCCATGATGTAAAATGGAGGAGCTGAATAGCTCACCACTATCTCCAGGATAGTTACGGATGGGCAATAAATTCTGGCCTACCCACGAAGTCCATACCCCCGAATGAATCATAAAAAAGCCTACTCCTGCTCCCATCTCCTTCAGACAGATTCACGATAGAGATCTATAAGCCAAAACTATAGAAACAGTGAGAAGATTTTGTAGGTTCCAATACCCCTTTTTCCATCCTCCACTCTACTAACAAAATGAGAAACAAAGGAGAGGACTGTGGAAAAGCAGGGGTCAGATTACAGAAATCCTAAAATCATAGCTGAGATTTCAGAGACCAATGAAGTGCTTGAATGAGACTGAGGGCAGGTTAGAATGATACAGAGATGGGCTCAGAATAAATTAAATGACAATAGGAAAAAACAGAAGTAATTCAGAAACAATGCCAAGAACTAGAGGAATAAAATTAGCCAAAGTAAAAAATGATAAGAGAAGGCAAGTGAGCAGATATAAAATAAGCTGATTACAATTGAGAGGGGTTGAAAAATAGCAAGCTGATAAACTGACTTGGGTTTCTTCTTTTGCTCTTGGAGTAGACCATTTTAGACTTGATTGATTCAGTTTAGATTGAATTACTGTAATGCTGTAATCCAATTATTAAAAATTATGATCAATATCTGTAAGAATAATAGGGTCGTTATGGTTGGGGATTTTAACTTTCCAACCATCGACTGGGACTGCCATAGTGTTAAAGGTTTAGATGGAGAGGAATTTCTTAAGTGTGTACAAGACAATTTTCTGATTCAATATGTGGATGTACCTACTAGAGAAGGTGCAAAACTTGACCTACTCTTGGGAAATAAGGCAGGGCAGGTGACGGAGGTATCAGTGGGGGAGCACTTTGGGGCCAGTGACCATAATTCTATTAGATTTAAAATAATGATGGAAAAGGATAGAGCAGATCTAAAAGTTGAAGTTCTAAATTGGAGAAAGGACAATTTTGATGGTATTACGCAAGAACTTTCAAAAGCTGATTGGAGGCAGATGTTCGCAGGTAAAGGGATGGCTGGAAAATGGGAAGCCTTCAGAAATGAGATAACAAGAATCCAGAGAAAGTATATTCCTGTCAGGGTGAAAGGGAAGGCTGGTAGGTATAGGGAATGCTGGATGACTAAAGAAATTGAGGGTTTGGTTAAGAAAAAGAAGGAAGCATATGTAAGGTACAGGCAGGATAGATTGAATGAATCCTTAGAAGAGTATAAAGAAAGTAGGAGTATACTTAAGAGGGAAATCAGGAGGGGGAAAATGGGACATGAGATAGCGTTGGCAAATATAATTAAGGAGAATCCAAAGAGTTTTTACAAATACATTAAGGACAAAAGGGTAACAAGGGAGAGAATAGGGCCCCTCAAAGATCAGCAAGGCGGCCTTTGTGTGGAGCCACAGAAAATGGGGGAGATACTAAATGAATATATTGCATCAGTATTGACTTTGGAAAAGGATTTGGAAGATATACACTGTCGGGAAATAGATGGTGACATTTTGCAAAAAGTCCAGATTATAGTGGAGGAAGTGCTGGATGTTTTGAAATGGTTAAATGTGGATAAATCCCCAGGACCTGATCAGGTGTACCCGAGAACTCTGAGGGAAGCTAGAGAAGTGATTGCTGGGCCTCTTGCTGAGATATTTGTATCATCGATAGTCACAGGTGAGGTGCCAAAAGACTGGAGGTTGGCAAACGTGGTGCCGCTGTTTAAGAAGGGTGGTAAGGACAAGCCAGGGAACTATAGACCAGTGTGCCTGACATTTGTTGTGGGCAAGTAATTGGAGGGAATCCTGAGGGACAGGATGTACATGTATTTGGAAAGGCAAGGACTGATTCAGGATAGTCAACATGGCTTTGTGCATGGGAAATCATGTCTCACAAACTTGATTGAGTTTTTTGATGAAGTAACAAAGAAGATTGATGAGGGCAGAGTTGTAGATGTGATCTATATGGACTTCAGTAAGGTGTTTGACAAGGTTCCCCATTGGAGACTGATTAGCAAGGTTAGATCTCATGGAACACAGGGAGAACTAGCCATTTGGATACAGAACTGGCTCAAAGGTAGAAGACAGAGGGTGGTGGAGGGTTGTTTTTCAGACTGGAGGCCTGTGACCAGTAGAGTGCCACAAGGATCGGTGCTGGGCCCTCTACGTTTTGTCATTTACATAAATGATTTGGATGCGAGTATAAGAGGTACAGTTAGTAAGTTTACAGATGACACCAAAATTGGAGGTGTAGTGGACAGCGAAGAGGGTTACCTCAGATTACAACAGGACCTTGACTAGATGGGCCAATGGGCTGAGAAGAGGCAGATGGAGTTTAATTCAGATAAATGCGAGGTACTGCATTCTGGGAAAGCAAATCTTAACAGGACTTATACACTTAATGGTAAGGTCCTCGGGAGTGTTGCTGAACAAAGAGACCTTGGAGTGCAGGTTCATCGCTCCTTGAAAGTGGAGTCGCAGTAGATAGGATAGTGAAGAAGGCGTTTAGTATGCTTTCCTTTATTGGTCAGAGTATTTAGTATAGGAGTTGGGAGGTCATGTTGCGGCTGTACAGGACATTGATTAGTCCACTGTTGGAATAACGCATGCAATTTGGGTCTCCTTCCTATCGGAAAGATGTTGTGAAACTTGAAAGGGTTCAGAAAAGATTTACAAGGATGTTGCCAGGGTTGGAGGATCTGAGTTATAGGGAGAGGCTGAACAGGTTAGGGCTGTTTTCCCTGGAGCGTCGGAGGCTGAGGGGTGACCTTATAGAGGTTTACAAAATTATGAGGGGCATGGATAGAATAAATAGGCAAATTCTTTTCCCTGGGTCAGGGAGTCCAGAACTAGAGGGCATAGGTTTAGGGTGAGGGGGAAATAAAAGAGACCTAAGGGGCAACTTTTTCACGCAGAGGGTGGTACGTGTATGGAATGAGCTGCCAGAGGATGTGGTGGAGGCTGGTATAATTGCAACATTAAAGGGGCATTTGGATGAGTATATGAATAGGAAGGGTTTGGAGGGATATGGTCCAGGTGCTAGCAGGTGGGACTAGATTGGGTTGGGATAGCTGGTCGGTATGGATGAGTTGGACCGAAGGGTCTGTTTCCATGCTGTACACTCTATGACTCTATGACTCTAATATTATCATGGAGGTTGTGAGTGGTAATGTACTGGTTCATTTACTCACACCTCTGTTGTATCGCCAATAAAGTCTGAATTGGATGTTCCACTATCACACCTCTTCACTTTTAAGAAAACACTTAAAATGAAGTCATCAATTTCACTCAACCACACTCTGAGGGGTCGTGTTAACATGACGCAACGGAAAAATACTGTTCAAACAAATCTGTGTAGGTAGCTGTCCACACAAGAAGCTACCTCACTTTTGCAAGGGATAACATTGCAGAACCATTTAGTTATCTAAACATCAATGTAAATTTAAAATCAAATAGTTTAGTTTTGAATGGTAAAAAAATAAATTGTAATTATTCCTATAGTAAAGAGGGTTTCACAAGAAATTTCATGGAAATTTTAAAAAAGAATGTATGAACTTAATTATTTATGTATGCTTTTTCCAGAACATATAACACATATGATGATCACACCACTCTGATTCTGCTGGTTGTCAACATCAATCCTACACTGAAGTCAATAGTAATGACTAAGAAATAATATGAAGCATCTAATAATGGTCATATTATTTTACAAATAGATAGTGTTATGGACCAGACTAAACACCTTCAAAATATATTAAGAAGGCAGTCTTGACCCCAACTCTTTCTTATTTTTAAAGACAACTGTAAAGCATTGTGTTCTGGATGCAATTCGATTGGTCAAACTGACAACCTTGAAGCAAAATACACTTTATTCTGTAATTAAAATACAAACACAGGTGTTTTTCTGGTTGAGGAAAATATATATAATAAAGTCTTTGCACAAAAAATTAGCTTAACAATAGATTAGATTAAATTCCCACCAGTGTGGAAACAGGCCCTTCAGCCCAACAAGTCCACACCGACCCGCTGAAGAGCAACCCACGCAGACCCACCTCCCTCTGACTAATGCACCTAACACTATGGACAATTTCACGTGGCCAATCCACCTGACCTGGACATCTTTGGATTGTGGGAGGAAACCATAGCACCCGGAGGAAACCCACACAGGCACGGAAAGAATGTGCAAACTCCACACAGACAGTCGCCCGAGGCTGGAATCGAACCCGAGTCCCTGATCACTGTTACTAGTGATCACTAATGTACACTGTTACACTGTTTACTATCACTGACTAGCTGTTCCAAGCTAGTAACATCCCATAAGTACACCCTTGACAAAAACAAATTCAGTAAAATAGATGATCTCACAAGTAATCCTCCAATCCATAAAACTCTGTGTTAGAGAGATTAGATTACTTACAGTGTGGAAACAGGCCCTTCGGCCCAACAAGTCCACACCGCCCCGCCAAAGCGCAACCCACCCATACCCCTACCTAACACTACGGGCAATTTAGCATGGCCAATTCACCTGACCTGCACATCTTTGGACTGTGGGAGGAAACCCACGCAGACACGGGGAGAACGTGCAAACTCCACACAGTCAGTCGTCTGAGACGGGAATTGAACCCGGGTCTCTGGCGCTGTGAGGCAGCAGTGCTAACCACTGTGCCACCGTGCCGCCCACAGAGAGAGAGAGAGAGAACTCAAGTATTTTTCTGTAGCAGGGAGAGATGGAAAACAGTTCCCAATCGCAACGGTACTGAAAGCTAAAGTTAAAATCTTGATTCTGTGGGAGCTTGACCCAACCCTTCAAGCTGCTTCTATTGTTCTAACTTTCCAGAAAAATTCAAAGCTAGTTACATTGCTGGACTCAGAGCAGACAGCTCAGTTCCAAGTTTACAATGCTTGCTTTCAAAAGAAACGTGACAAAACAAATCCTTCTTAAAGGCACATCTCATAACAGTAGTACCATAACAGTAATTACCGGAATTCATACTGGGAGATCAATAAACTTTAATGTTACTTCAGTGTTGAGTCCATGCTCGTTATTAAATATAGAGATATTTATTTTATCAATTTTAGCTGGATCTCTATCCAGGACCAAGAGGCAAGAAGTCAGTATTACACCAGCCAAATTTCTAATGGAAATACGGTACGGATGAATTACAGAAACTGAAATGTGTTCTGGAAAAGCCTATTTTTCCACATTAATTAAATTTTCAATATTCTTTCCTTTCCAGTACTATACATCTTGTATTTTCCATTGAGATACTTTACTACTACAATGATTGTTGTGATATCTTGTTCCCTCAATATCTGTCTCCTGTATTGTTCTTAAATTAGATGAGAAAAAATATATCACATCCACTGTGGATGATGATGAGTAGGAGGGAAGAGAATTGTGGCAGTTTGGAGAGATCCATTGACTCCATCTGTACTTCTCACTGCCTCAGACAGGCAGTCAACATAATCAAAGATTGCCCTCCCACCCCACCTACAATCTCTTCCAACCTCTTCTTTAAGCAGAAGATACAAAACATTAAACACACATACCAACATATTTAAGAACAGTTTCTACCCCACTATTATTAGACTTCTGAATGAACAGAAACACTATGAAACAGAACTTGAAAGAATGATACTGTGAACAGATATATGTTGATCTTGCAGTTTGTGTAAATTCTCTGGATCTGTAACATTGTATTTGTTGTCCTTTCTATTACCCTAATGCGCTTTGTACAGTAAGAGCTGCCTGTACTCAATGCAAAATGAACCTTTCACTGTACCTAGAGACATGTGACAATAATACATAAATCAAAATCCAGAGATAGAAATGGAGAGGTGAATACACAAATACCAGATTGAGATTGTTGTGTTGATCTTAAGAATACAGAATGGTATCCTGTAAAATAATCATAATTCTACTTTAATATATTTTGAGATATGCTGTGTGACTGAGAATTTCTCATTTAGGATTTATTTAGGATGATAGCTCTAACTTTAACAGACAACCGGAAAAAAACTGACTTGAGCAGGATTAGATAATGGACAGAATAGAATCAATAATTGAAATTTCAGGATTTTATAAAATAAATGTAATATAGTTGTTTCTGTGCTAACAACGTATGTGAAACAAAATATGTTGTCATTTTAAAAATAAAGCACAGACCAGGACTGGAGATATTAATTATAGATGGTAAGTTTGCTCCAAATCCTTCCTCTTAGGTCACATTGAGTTGGACTTAAAAGAAATTTAAAAGCCGATGGGCAGGGATCCAGTTCTATTTGCCTGAAAAAGACAAAGAGAGGAACATTAACTTGCTAGTCACTAATTCCATATCCAAGAAAGTTGGCACTGCCAGTTTGCAGTCTGGTGGGTCCTTTTACATTGTTTTGGCTGCCTTTTAACATAAATGGGTACTCAGCACTCCCAATCATGTCAATACACACAAATCAAAGCTTACATCTGTTAGAGGCCCTAATTACAATTGTTACAGTAACAAGGTTATTGAGACATATCCAGAATACTCCAATTCTCTAGACATCTGGATCTAACTGGCCTTTAAAGGAAATTTTAAAAAAGAAGCTTATACAAAACATTGGGGAAAGTCAAAAAGATTTATTGGGACAAAAAGACTAGGTGTGCTTATCTGACCTGCTTCACAATACCAGCTTCCAAGCCCACTCC
This sequence comes from Chiloscyllium punctatum, assembly GCF_047496795.1. Classification (NCBI taxonomy): domain Eukaryota; kingdom Metazoa; phylum Chordata; class Chondrichthyes; order Orectolobiformes; family Hemiscylliidae; genus Chiloscyllium; species Chiloscyllium punctatum. The sequence continues at coordinate 77,462,391 of NC_092749.1, forward strand.
ACTAAAAAGCCTAACCAGCTGTGCAACTATGTGATGTAACTTATACAATTGGACAATAAAGTCTCAGCATATTTCAGTTCTTAACTATTTATTTGATGTTGAAATCAGTTATACAAAATTAGAGGGAAACAGAAACTCTATGATAGAGAACTTGAAGGAATGATATATGCAGAGTAGAGAAAAGACTTGACTTTGAACTGGGTAACCAAAGTCCATATCAACTCCTGACATTAATAACTAGAAATTAATTGAAAACAAAAGGTTGTTTTCAATAAAAGTATTGAGTTAACTTTTCTGGGAAATTATAAAATGATTTCTCGCTCAAAAACATGTTTCACCTAGATTCTATTTTTGTAACATTTCGATTTTTACAAAATACCAGATTCATGAAGTCATTGCATGACGGTGAGGATTGGGTCACCTAACAGTTTTTTCTCTTTCCGCCTACTGTGACTGTAAAACATGAGTTGGCTGCTTCAATGAATAGGAAATGTGCTATTACTCAGACTCCTCAGCTAGTGTTAGTATGTATGGGCTTTTCAGTTTACCTTTGGAATCATATATATTGCCTGAAACCACTGTTCATAGTTGAAATCCAGTTTCAAATTGTCTGACTGACCAGTATTTGCTTTAGCAGTAACTAGCACTCAGCTTTAATTTGCTGGGGAAGATATGTAACTGGAAGCCAAGTGAAACTTACATTGAAACTAATAGAAATGAGTAATTATCACTAAATGCATAGTTTACAATTAAACAGTACAGTTACTGTAATCCCAAGATGGTCAGTCTATTACTGAATGTAGTTTAAGCTCAGCTCAAAACAGAGCAGACTCAATGAGCTAAATGCCTAACTCTGCTCCTATATCTTGTGGTCATGTAAGAGTTATGAGTTACTCAACTCACCAGACCTCATGAAGTTACTGAACTTTTTGATGCCTGGCCACCATATTCCTGCTGCTCACTACCTCTGCTACAACAACTATGCCTGACCTATCAGGCTTCCTGATGAAGGGCTTTTGCCTGAAACGTCAATTTTCCTGCTCCTCGAATGCTGCCTGACCTGCTGTGCTTTTCCAGCACCACTTTAATCTTGACTCTAATCTCCAGCATCTGCAGTACCTACTTCTGCCTATCAGGCTTCTGTCCTATTTCTCTTTAATATGCTTCTCTTAGCATGCCATTACGGGGGCACATTAGCAGAACTAATGTGTCCACCAGTACAGAGCATCAGCATCACAGAGCTGTGCATGACCAGCACACCATTATCATGGGCCAACCTAGCACAAAGCATCAGCACTGCAGAAGCAATACCATTCACAGCATTTAAGAAGCATCTAGATGTGCATTTGCGATGCCAAGGCATACAAGGTTATGGGGTAAAGGACCAAGTGCTAGAAAATGTGATTAGATTATAGGTGGTTGTTTTTGACTGGTGCAAATTTGATGGGCTGAAGGGCCTTTTAGTAATGACATTACCATTACAGGCCCAACCAGCATGAAGAATCACCACACAGGTCCACTCATAACCAGCACATCAGTACAACAGGCCCACCAATAACCAGCACATTGCCATCACTGTACAAATTGCCAGCATGACAGAGGACCAATCTATACAACTATATCATTTATATGGGTGCACCTACAACAGACTATCATGATGCTTGGTGTCCTTTACAATAGGCTGCTGTGGATTTGACAGACATATTATTGAGAGAGGTAAGAGAGGTGGGGGCATTGCATTATTGACAGAGGAAGACATCATTGCAGTACAGAAGGAGGATGTCCTAGAGACCATCTGGGTAGAGCATAGAAAGCAAAAAGGTACAATTGCCTTTTTGGGATTATACTACAGGCATCCCAACAGTCAGAGGCAGATAGAGTAACAGATATGCATGTAAATCACAAAGGTGTGAGAGAAACAGATAATAGTTGTAGGGGACTTTAACTTTGCTAAGATTAATTGGGCTCACCTTAATGTGAAAGGATTAGATGGGGTGGAACTTTGAAAGTGCATTCAAAGTACATATTGTCCCAGTACACAAATGGTCCTCCTAGAGATGGGGCAGTGCTAGATCTAATCCCAGGGAATGAAACTGATCAAGTGGTTCAAGTTTAAGTGGGCGAGCATTTTGTGGATAGTGATCATAATTCCGTAAGTTTCTGTCATTAATGAAAGAGATGAGGATATTGCAGAAGTTAAGTATCTAAATTGGGGGAAGACTGATTTCAATATCCTTAGACAGGATCTGCCAAACATAGACAGGGAGGGCAGTTACTTTCAGATACTTTTATATTTAGAAATTAGGAATATTTTAAAAGTAACAGGTACAAAAAGATCTTTAAAGCTTTACAAGGATATAACTGAGACTTGAAGGTTTGAGTTACAGGGAAAGGTTGGATAGGCTGGACTTTTTTTTCCCTGGAGCACAGGAGGCAGAGAATAAATATGTCCCTCTGAGACAGGCAAGAAGGGGTAAGATAAAGGATCTTGGATGACGAGAGCGGTGGAGCTTCTCATCAAAAGCTTTATAAAATCATGAGGGGCATGGATAGGGCCCTCTGTCATTATTGCAGTGATGTCTTCCTTTACCACTCAATCATGTCTGATATGTTCAGCAACCACATTCTCCTGCTTTCTCCCCATAACCCCATAACCCTTGATCCCCTTACCAATCAAAAACCTATTTCTCTCTGTATTAAAAGAACTAAATGTCTAGGAGTCAACAGCCATCTGTAGCAATGATTTAGATAGATTAGCCATCCTCTGGCTGAAGAAATCCCTCCTTATCTCAGTTCGAAAGGGTCATCCCTTCACTCTGAGACTGTGTCCTTGGGTCCTAAACTCTCCTACTGGTTGGATAATCTTCTCCACATTCACTCTATCCTCTCAATATTCTGTATGTTTCAATCAGATCTCTGCATCAGCATCCATCACTCCAATCCTTCTAAACTCCAGCAAGTAAAGAACTAGAGTCCTCAGTTATTCCTAATATAAAAAACCCTTTGTGCCTGGGATCATTCTTGTAAACTCCTCTGGACCTTCTCTAACGCCAGCACATTAATATGGTGTCATTATTCAAGAAAGGCTGTAAGGAAAAGCCAGGAAACTGCAGACAGGTGAGCCTTACGTTAGTGGTGGGTGAGTGTTGTAAGGGATTCTGAGGGAAAGGATTTACATGAATTTGGAAAGGCAAGGACTGATTAGGGATAGCCAACATGGCTTTGTCCAAGGGAAATTATGTCTCACTAATTTGATTGTGTTTTTTGAAGAGGTGTTAAAAAAGGTTGGAGAAAGCAGAGCACGAGATATTGCCTATATCTTGAGATATTGTCCTAGTCTCTCCTACCAATGGAAACATTTCCCCGACAGGCCATTCAGTATCCTGTAAGTTTCAATTAGATCCCCCCTCATCCTTCTAAATCCCATTGAGTACAGCCCTAGAGTCCTCAAATGTTCCTCATATGTTAAGCTTTTCATTCCTGGGACCATTCTCATGAACCTCCTCTGAACATGCTCCAGGGACAGTACATCCTTCCTGAGATATGGGGCCCAAAACTGCTCACAATACTCCAAATGTGGTCTGACCAAAACCTACTTTTATGTTCAAGTCCTCTTAAATTAAATGCGATCATTACAGTTGCCTTTCTAACTACTGACTCAACCTTGAGAAAATCCTGGACAAGAACTCTCAAGTCTTGTTGCACTTCATTCTTCTGAATTTTCTCCCCATTTAGAAGATAGTCCAAGCCTCTATTCTTCCAACTAAAATTCATGACCTTGCACTTTCCCACATTGTAAGGAGAATTAGGCAAAATGGGAGGATATTTAATTGGGGAAGAGGAAACTATGATGCGATTAGACATGGGTTAGGAAGCATGGACTGGGAGCAATTGTTCCATGGTAAAGGCACTATAGACATGTGGAGACTGTTTGTTTAAGGAACAGTTGTTACAAGTGATGAATAAATATGTCCCTCTGAGACAGGCAAGAAGGGGTAAGATAAAGGAACCTTGGATGACGAGAGCGGTGGAGCTTCTCGTCAAAAGGAAAAAGGTAGCTTACATAAGGTGGAGAAAGCTAGGGTCAAGCTCAGCTCTACAGGATTACAGGCAGGCAAGGAAGGAGCTCAAAAATGGTCTGAGGAGAGCCAGGAGGGGGCACGAGAAAGGCTCGGCAGAACGGATTAGGGACAACACAAAGGCATTTTACACTTATGTGAGGAATAAGAGAATGGTCAAAGAAAGAGTAGGACCGATCAGGGATAGCATAGGGAATTTGTGTGTGGAGTCTGAGGAGGTAGGGGAAGCCCTAAATGAGATTTTTGCTTCTGTCTTTATGAAAGAAATGAACTTTGTAGTGAATGAAACCTTTGAAGAGCAGGTGTGCATGCTGGAATGGATAGAGGTAGAGGAAGCTGATGTGCTGGAAATTTTGTTAAACATTAAGATTGACAAGTCGCCAGGCTGGACCAGATTTGTCCTCGGCTGCTTTGGGAAACGAGAAATGCGATTGCTTTGCCACTTACGAAGATCTTTGCATCCTCGCTCTCCACTGGAGTCGTACCTGAGGACTGGAGAGAGGCAAATGTAATTCCTCTCTTCAAGAAAGGAAATAGGGAAATCCCCGGCAATTACAGACCAGTAAGTCTCATATCTGTCGTCTGCAACGTGTTAGAAAGGATTCTGAGGGATAGGATTCATGACCATCTGGAAGAGCATGGCTTGGTTAAATGCAGTCAACACGGCTTTGTGAGGGGTGGGTCATGCCTCACAAACCTTATCGAGTTCTTTGAGGATGTGACTAGAAAAGTTGATGAGGGTCGAGCTGTGGATGTGGTGTATATGGTCTTCAGCAAGGCATTTGATAAGGTTCCCCATGGTAGGCTCATTCAGAAGGTCAGGAGGAATAGGATTCAGGGGAAATTAGCTGTCTGGATACAGAATTGGCTGGCCAACAGAAGACAGTGAGTGGTAGTACAAGGAAAATATTCTGCCTGGAAGTCTGTGGTGAGTGGTGTTCCACAGGGCTCTGTCCTTGGGCCTCTACTGTTTGTAATTTTTATTAATGGCTTGGATGGGTCAGCAAGTTTGCAGAAGACAGAGGTTGGAGGTGTTGTTGACAGTATAGAGGGCTGTTGTAGACTGCAGTGGGACATTGACAGGATGCAGAGATGCGCTGAGAGGTGGCAGATGGAGTTCAACCTGGATAAATGCGAGGTGATGCATTTTGGAAGGTTGAATTTGAAAGCTGAGTACAGGATTAAGGATAGGATTCTTGGCAGTGTGGAGGAACAGAGGGATCTTGGTGTGCAGGTACATAGATCCCTTAAAATGGCTACCCAAGTGGACAGGGATGTTAAGAAAGCATATGGTATTTAGGCTTTCATTAACAGGGGTATTGAGTTTAAGAGTCGTGAGATCTTGTTGCAGCTCTATAAAACTTTGGTTAGACCGCACTTGGAATACTACGTCCAGTTCTGGTCGCCCTATTATAGGAAAGATGTGGATGCTTTGGAGAGGGTTCAGAGGAGGTTTACCAGGATGCTGCCTGGACTGGAGGGCTTATCCCATGAGGAGAGGTTGACTGAGCTCAGACTTTTTTCATTGGAGAAAAGGAGGAGGAGAGGGGACCTAATTGAGGTATACAAGATAATGAGAGGCATAGATAGAGTCGATAGCCAGAGACAGGGCAGAAATGACTAACACGAGGGGTCATAGTTTTAAGCTGGTTGGAGGAAAGTATAGAGGGAATGTCAGAGGCGGGTTCTTTACACAGAGACTTGTGAGAGCATGGAATGTGTTGCCAGCAGCAGTTTTGGAAGCAAGGTGATTGGGGACATTTAAGAGACGACTGGACATGCATATGGTCACAGAAATTTGAGGGTGCATACATGAGGATCAGTGGTCGGCACAACATCGTGGGCTGAAGGGCCTGCTCTGTGCTGTACTGTTCTATGTTCTATGTTCTATTGTACTCCATTTGCCACTCCTTTACCCACGCTTCTAACCAAAGTCCTTCCAGAGACTCCCCGCCTCCATATTGCTACCTGTCCCTCTACCTATCTTTATATCATCTGCAAACTTAGACAGAATTTCCTTAATTCCTTCATCTAGATCATTAATGTATAAAGTGAAAATTTGCGTTCCCAACACTGACCCCTCCAGTACACCACTTGAGACCAGCTGCCATCTTGAGAAAAAACCTTTTATTCCCATTCGCTGTTTCTTACTAGACAGCTAACACCATGCTAGCACCTTGCCTCCAACACCATGGGCCCTTATCTTACTCAGTAGCCTCCTGTGTAGCACCTTGTGAAAGACCTTCTTGAATTCCAGGTAGATAACATCCACTGGCTCTCCTTAGTCTAACCTGCTCTTTTCTTCCTCAAAGAATTCAAGCAGATTTGTCAGGTATGACCTGCCCTTGATGAAACCATGCTGACTTTGCCCTTTTCTTACCATACACTTTCAAGTATTCGGAAATCTTATCCTTCACAATGGATTTCAGGATCTCATCCACGACTGAGGTTAGGCTAATCAGTCTGTAATTTTCCATCTTTTGCCTTACTCCCTTTTTAAACAGGAGTGGTTAAAAAGCAATTTTCCACTCCTCTGGGACCTTCCCTAACTTTAACTTTTATCCTTATGACCTGTGTGTGGTTCCTCAGCTGATTTACTTGTAATCCTTTGACTGCACTGGAACTGCAGGACTGATCATGGTCCATTCTAGACTGTACTGATACGTATTTGGCTGGCCAAGTTCAACCCCTTGGACTGAAATCAAATGCTGTCTCTGCCTACTGTGTCAGAATTCCATACTTTCCAGTCCAAAGATGTACAGGTTAGATGAATTGGCCAAGCTAAATTGCCCATAGTGTTAGGTGCATTAGTCAGGGGTGAATTAAGGGGAATGGGTCTGGGTTGCTCTTCGGAGTGTCGGTGTGGACTTATTGGGCCAAAGACCCTGTTTCCACACTGTAGTGAATCTAATCTAATCTAATCTTAACTGAAGATTACTCTTCTTAGAATTTAAGGCATGGTGATTTGGTTGAAGCACGTACAGTGTGTTTGAAATGTCAACTTCTGACACAAGGTGCAGCAGTGAGATTGATATATCATGGTGCCATACAGCAGCCTGAAAATCCCCTTGACTGATCGCTGCTGATGACATGACAACCTAACTGGCTTTGTGTCTGCACTAATTGTGAACTCAAGAAAGAAATATTGTGTGCCTTTGAGTTTCAAAGGTGGTGGCAAGGCACAAAAAGGCAAGGCAAGTCAGAGATGCTGTGAACATCCAAGTAGGTATAAACTCAATGAGTACTAAGAGACCAAGTGAGGAGCCCTGACATGTATGGGTCAATCTATGAAATGGTGCAAAGTGTCTTGGCAACAGCACTACAATGAAAGTTGCCAATGCACTCAAAGTGTAGCACTGAAGTGCATAACTGTGTTCTAAGTCCAAAGGAGCTTTGCTATGAGGAAGCAGAAAGTCTGGAATGTATCCAAGGTCGACCTCTGGGGAAAGGGGCATATGGTGGTCACTGCCAATGGAGTGCATCCTGAGTTGCTGGGAACAGCTGTTAAAGGCCTTATGGAGCAAATGATGAGCTGGAGCCACCAAATGCCCACTATGACTTTCATATTGAGAATTGTCCCTGTCTAGTTTCTCTCCAGCGCTTGAGAGAATAGAAAAATACATATCAATGGGTAAGATTAGGTACTAATGGATGCTAACGCATGCAAATTGGTCTCTCACTTCTAACCAGCAGGATACTTGCCTCGTTGTTCACAGCCTGGTTGCAAAATTGGACATCTTTTCTTAATGCAAAACTTAAATTTCTGCTGATCTTGCCATAATTTTCCTATTGATTTGCCCTTGCCACATTGTTCAGGATCTGAGAAGATTCCATTTATAAATAAAGTTTAAGATTCTGATCTTGAATCAAGACATTTAACCACAAGAAATTTCTCTGGTTTAGAAGTCAATTTTTAAATAAATATTCTAAGTTCTCCTTGAAGACTTATGACAAGTGACAATTCATCAAGATTCTGGATGTTCCTCCCCTCAACCAAGGAATGACATCTAATAGAACAGAAAAATAAGAGAGATGAAAAAGTTCTTAGAAAACTTCACAAATTTATGTTTTAGTGTCTGTTCTTCTGTTTCCTCAACTTTTCTCTCTGAATACCTCTGAATTACAGTCAGACACATGTATAAGTGAGGTTACTAAATGCAAAATGCACTAAGAAATGTCATTTGGACTGGCCAGTGACTAACTCTATTGTCACTTTCACATAACAGTTATATGTCAGAAATGTTTACTCAGAATGAAACTGAACTTTCTTCCACTAAGAGTTGGGGAAGTGGCAGCAATGGTTGGTCAGCCAAAGAATCACTTGTAAATGTTATCAGCTAACATTTTTCACTATAGTCTGGAGATCCCAGATCTAGTTTACTGATGTCTCTCAGCTTCCCTTCATCAAATCCTATTAGTTTATTTCTTGAATATTCATTGAGACATGCAGTAATGTGTAAAAATCATTCCAGTCTTCTACGCTCTCAAATTAAGTGGGCGGCACGGTGGCACAGTGGTTAGCACTGCTGCCTCACAGCGCCAGAGACCCGGGTTCAATTCCCGCCTCAGGCGACTGACTGTGTGGAGTTTGCACGTTCTCGCCGTGTCTGCGTGGGTTTCCTCCGGGTGCTCCGGTTTCCTCCCACAGTCCCAAGATGTGCAGGTCAGATGAATTGGCCATGCTAAATTGCCTGCAGTGTTAGGGAAGGGGTAAATGTAGGGGTATGGGTGGGTTGCGCTTCGGCGGGGCGGTGTGGACTTGTTGGGCCGAAGGGCCTGTTTCCACACTGTAAGTAATCTAATCTAATCTAAATAAATACTGATAAACTGCATCTTCAAGTTTTCCTCCAATGCACATACAATTCAAACATGGAAGTATTTTGCTATTCCTTCACTGATTCTGGATTAAAATCCTAAACCACCCTCTATAACAATATACCTCCACAGCAGTTCAAGGTGATAGCTGACTGCATTTCACCCTCTCAAAGAAAAGTAAGGATGGTGAAGAAATGTTTGTCTTGCCAAAGTTGCTCTTATCCCATAAACAATAAAACAAATATATATTCTATTCTTTCACAGGACGTGGGCATTGTTGGCTGGTCACTCACTGAGGAATCTTGAAATCATTCTAATTAGGATTTCTTTAAACTAATCCTAATAAATTTAAACATAAAATGTTGGACTGACATTAGAAGTTCTCATTTTACTGTAGCTTTTTAACCTTCTGTTGGTAGTGAATATTGTGAATTGGATTGAACAATTACAGTTTAATTTTCCCTGTGAAGACCTCCTTGCAAGGCATTTTGGTGCTGTTTTATTCTCCCAATTAGTCTTAGTGATTGAAAAAAAGGCAGGTATTAAATCATACAGTTTGTACTTTACCATATGTTTAAATAAGTAAACCATTTGTACATTAAAGCACCGCACCTACTATTTTGAAATATCCTCCCATATTAGAGACAGGACCCCAGTTTAGGACCGATATGAGAAGAAATTACTTCACTCTAAGTTTTTGAATCTGAAATTCCTTGTCCCAGAACAGTCTCCAACGTTAAATTCATTTAAGGCTGGAATAGACATATTTGGTCTCTCAGATTCCAATGTCAGACATACGAACAACATCTTGCTTTTGTGTGATTAGGACCTCAGTGCTGGGCATCCTGAACTGACACAATTACTGTCAAATCTAATCAGATACCTGAAATTCAGCTAAGACATTACATGAAATGTTTTAACTCAGACAGTTTTTTGGAAATTGCAGTGGGAAAATAAATAAGTCCATTGTTCACAGTCTAGAAGAGAATGATGTTTCAACTAATTGGACTGGAGTTTGACAAGGTGTAAGGAGCTTTGACTGTATTCAAGACTCACTAGAAGCAACTGAGGTGTCATCAGAACACTTATACCTTTAACGAACATGAGTTCATTTCCAAGAACTGCCAGCCAATTGGAAGGTTCACAGCTCTTCAGTCCCAGAAATGCCACTGGGTAGAGTAGCCTCTGCAGGGACTACTCCCAGTCAAGAGACCCAGTGATGGAGGTTGCCTTCTGAGAAAGGTAGTTGGGATTGACAGGCCTCTGGGATGAAGGGCAGGCATTGTTACCTTGAGGTCACCAGGTCACCAAATCTACAATGAAAAACCATGGTCACCAGTGTACAACATAGAGTGTGTTGTGGAGGAGTCTGTCCAATCTACCAGAACTTAGATTAGACAGAACTTAGATCGGTCCTAAACTTCACCAAATCTCGCTGTGCCTGCAGGTAAGCCATCAGTGTTCAGCAAGCAACTTTCACACATTTTGGATGGCTCAGCTTGTGTGAAAAAGTCTTGACATCTCTGGTTATGAAGAGACAAAGACCTAGTGGTATTATCAGTAGACTATTAATCCAGAAACTCAACTAATGTTTTGGGGACCTGAGTTTAACTTCCGCCATAGCTGATAATGGGAATTATAATTGTATAAAAAATACCTGGAATTAAGAATCTACTGATGACTATGGAACCATTGTCAATTGTCTGAAAATCCCACTAGATTTATCAATATCCTTTAGAGAAGAAAATCTGCAATCCTCACCCCGTCTGGCCTACATGTGACTCCAGACCCATAGCAATGTGGTTGACTCTCAACTGCCCTCTGAACTGGCATAGCAAGCCACTACGTTGTTTTAATCACTATAAAGTCTCAACAAAGAAATGAACCACTTACATCAACCTGGGCACACGTGGACTGCAGTAGTTCAAAAAAGCAGCTCACCACCACCTTCTCAAGTGCAACTAGGAATGGCAATAAATGGTGAGCCAGTGACACCCACCTCTCACAAGTGAATGAAACAAGTTTACCTTCATCATTGCAAGTGGAATGCTGGGGTGGCGGGAATGTACAGGCAATCCACCTTTCAAAATCTTTTTACTGCCCCTAGCCCTGCATCTTCCTTTCTAGTTTTCTAAGAAATTTCCTGTAAGTTATCATGGTTTACAATTATTATAACAACAAGGAGTTAGGAATTGAAAGTGGGATTCTTGTTAATGACCAATTAATCATAAGATAGACATACATTAAATGGGGAAGGAAGTGTTGCAGCAACAGAAATTTACCTTCTCGCTACATTAAAAAATTGAAGACAGATGGCAGAGGTTAAGAAAAGAGGAAATTCCAAGCAGCAGTAATGTCTGTTGAGGGGGATTCCATTGATGGGGATTTGAAACTGAATTTTCTTAATAATCAGTCATGTTATTTCCCAGCCATTAATTGTTGATCACTCTGAGTAAATACAAGAATTAATTCTTCTGTGTGCATCCATATATAAATATATCAGAGGCCCCAAGCTTGTCTATTATTGCCTGCAGTTTGTGAGGTAAACTACAAAAACTAAAACAGAATCTACATTGTGAGAAATATTTCATGCAGCCGACCAATTTCAAACTGTTCATATCAGTTTAGGACCCAGAAAACAAGTTTGGTGAGGGCTAGAGTTCTCTAAATTTCACCATGATTGTTCCAATTTAACAACTCACAAGTATCCACCAAAACTTTTGCAAGGCTTTTAGGGATGGGCAATAGTTACCAATCTAGATTCTCCTGTCTTTGTTTTGGGGTTTTCTTCATTCATAAGCTATTTAATGCATTGGCCCCACTTCTCTGATTTTATTCTATTTCATTAAGTTGAAATCTGCATCCTTGACTTTACATACATTTCTCATAACTTTAACAAGTTTTGGAAAAAATAAACAATAAAGTTTGAACAATACCAAGCAGTAATAGACTTGTGGTGAGAGGTCTCCTAAATGGACATGTTAAACATATCCATCCCCAAAGCATAGAGTCATTGAGTCATAGAGATATATAGCATGGAAACAGACACTTCAGTCCAACCCGTCTATGCCGACCAGATATCCCAACCCAATTTAGTCCCACCTATCAGCACCCGGCCCATGTCCCTCCAAACCTTTCCTATTCATATACCCATCCAAATGCCTCTTAAATGTTGTAAATTGTACCAATTGTACCATCCTCCACCACATCCTCTGGCAGCTCATTCCAAACACATACCACCCTCTGCATGAAAAAGTTGACCCTAGGTCTCTTTTATATCTTTCCCTTCTCACCCTAAACCTATGCCCTCTAGTACTGGACTCCCCGACCCCAGGGTAAATACTTTGCCTATTTATCCTATCCATGCCCCTCATAATTTTGTAAACCTCTACAAGGTCACCCCTCAGCCTCCGACACTCCAGGGAAAACAGCCCCCGCCTGTTCAGCCTCTCCCTGTAGCTCAAATCCTCCAACCCTGACAACATCCTTGTAAATCTTTTCTGAACCCTTCCAAGTTTCACAACATCTTTCCAATAGGAAGGAGACCAGAATTGCATGCAATATTCCAACAGTGGCCTAACCAATGACCTGTAAAGCCGCAGAATGACCTCCCAACTCCTATACTAAATACTCTGACCAATAAAGGAAAGCATACCAAACATCTTCTTCACTGTCCTATCTATCTCCGACTCCACTTTCAAGGAGCCATGAACCTGCACTCCAAGGTCTCTTTGTTCAGCAACACTCCCTCGGACCTTACCATTAAGTGTATAAGTCCTGTTAAGATTTGCTTTCCCAAAATGCAGCACCTTGCATTTATCTGAATTCAACTCCATCTGTCTCTTCTCAGCCCATTGGCCCATCTAGTCAAGGTCCTGTTGTAATCTGAGGTAACCCTCTACGCTGTCCACTACACCTCCAATTTTGGTGTCGTCTGCAAACTTACTAGCTGACCCCTTATACTCGCATACAAATCATTAATGTAAATGATAAAAAGTCATTAACGTAAATGACCTAGCACCGATCCGTGTGGCACCCCACTGGTCACAGGCCTCCAGTCTGAAAAACAACCCTCCACTACCACCCTCTGTCTTCTACCTTTGAGCCAGTTCTGTATCCAAATGATGAGTTCTCCCTGTATTCCATGAGATCTAACCTTGCTAATCAGTCTCCCATGGGGAACCTTGTCGAATGCCTTCCTGAAGTCCATATAGATTACATCTACTGTTCTGCCCTCATCAATCCTCTTTGTTACTTCCTCAAAAAACTCAATCAAGTTTGTGAGACAAGATTTCCCACGCACAAAGCCATGTTGACTATCCCGAATCAGTCCTTGCCTTTCCAAATGCATGTACATCTGTCCCTCAGGATTCCCTCCAATAACGTGCCCACAACAAATGTCAGGCACACTGGTCTATAGTTCCCTGGCTTATCCTTACCACTCTTCTTAAACAGTGGCACCATGTTAGCCAACCTCCAGTCTTTTGGCACCTCAACTGTGACTATCGATGATACAAATATCTCAGCAAGAGGCCCTGCAATCACTTCTCTAGCTTCCCACAGAGGTCTAGGGTACACCTGATCAGGTCCTGGGGATTTATCCACCTTTACCTGTTTCAAGACATCCAGCACTTCCTCCTCTGTAATATGGACATTTTGCAAGGTGTCACCATCTATTTCCCTACAGTCTATATCTTCCATATCCTTTTCCATTGTAAATATTGATGCAAAATACTCAATTAGTATCTCCCCCATTTTCTGCGGCTCCACACAAAGGCCACCTTGCTGATCTTTGAGGGGCCCTATTCTCTCCCTTGTTACCCTTTTGTCCTTAATGTATTTGTAAAGACTCTTTGGATTCTCCGTAATTCCATTTGCCAAAGCTATCTCATGTCCCCTTTTCCCCTCCTGATTTCCCTCTTAAGTATACTCCTACTTCCTTTATACTCTTCTAAGGATTCACTCGATCTCTCCTGTCTATACCTTACATATGCTTCCTTCTTTTTCTTAACCAAATCCTCAATTCCTTTATTCATCCAGCATTCCCTATACCTACCAGCCTTTCCTCTCACCCTAACAGGAATATACTTTCTCTGGATTCTCGTTATCTCATTTCTGAAGGCTTCCCATTTTCCAGCCATCCCTTTACCTGCAAACATCTGCCCTCAATCAGTTTTTGAAAGTTCTTGCTTAGTACCATTAAAATTGGCCGAACTCCAATTTAGAACTTCAACTTTTAGATCTGGCCTATCCTTTTCCATCACTATTTTAAATCTAATAGAATTATGGTCACTGGCCCCAAAGTGCTCCCCCACTGATACCTCAGTCACCTGCCCTGCCTTATTTCCCAAAAGTAAGTCAAGTTTTGCACATCGGTAGGTACATCCACATACTGAATCAGAAAATTGTCTTGTACACACTTAACAAATTCCTCTCCATCTAAACCCTTAACACTATGGCAGTCCCAGGTGATGTTTGGAAAGTTAAAATCCCCTACCATAACCACCCTACTATTCTTACAGATAGCTGAGATCTCCTAACAAGTTTGTTTCTCAATTTCCCTCTGACTATTTGAGAGTCTATAATGCAATCCCAGTGAGGTTATCATCCCTTTCTTATTTCTCAGTTCCACCCAAATAACTTCTCTGGATGCATTTCTGGGAATATTCTCCCTCAGCACAGCTGTAATGCTATCCCTTATCAAAAATGCCCCCCCACCACCTACCCCACCCCCACCCCATCCTTCCTGTAGCATTTGTATCCTGGAAAATTAAGCTGTCAGTCCTGCCCATCCCTGAGCCATGTTTCTGTAATTGCTATGCTATCCCAGTCCCATGTTCCTAACCATGCCCTGAGTTCATCTGCCTTCCCTGTTAGGCTCCTTGCAATGAAATAAATGCAGTTTAATTTATTAGTCCTACCTTGTCCCTGCCTGTCCTGAACTGTTTGACTCGCTTCTGTTCTCAACTGTACCAGTCTCAGATTGATCCCTTTCCTCACTATCTCCCTGGATCCCAACCCCCCGCCTTACTAGTTTAAATCCTCCTGAGCAGCTCTAGCAAATTTCCCTGCCAGTCTTTCCCCTTCTAATTTCGGTGCAATCTCTCCTTCTTGACCTGGTCATCTCTTCCCCAAAAGAGATTCCAATGATCCAAAAATGTGAATCCTTCTCATATATACCAGCTCCTCAGCCATGCATTCATCTGCTCTATCTTTCCATTCCTGCCCTCATTAGCTTGTAGCACCGGGAGTAATCCAGATATTACTAGAAAGAGGGCCTCCTTCTTAATTTCTGCCTAACTCCCTTTAATCTCCCTTCAGAATCTCAACCTATTCCCTTCCTATGTCATTGGTTCCAATGTGGACAATGACCTCTTGCTGGCCCCTCTCCCCTGTGAGAACATTCTGCAGCCTCTCTGAGACATCCTTGAGCATATACTTTACAGAAGAGATTTTTTCGTCCCTTTTCAGTATCCACACACTTTTTCAATGGCCAGGGATCCCTTTTTTTTAATATTAATCATGGAACATGGATGTTGCTGGCTAGCCAACATTTTATTGTCCATCCCACGTTGATGTAAGTAGACCGACAATGCCATGAGGGAAGAAATTCTAGGATTTTGATGCAGAAAAAGTGCAGGAGCAGCAATATAATTCTAACTCAGACTTTTGAATGTCTGGGAATGTGCAGATGGTGATGTTTCTGTATATCTTCTAGGAATCACTTTCTTTGAACTCCTTTTGCCCTATTTAAAATTGTTCTTTATCCTCTTGAGCCCTGTTTCATTTTAACTGCACTTTATATTCACCAGGCGTCTCCTCCCAGATGATCTTTCTTTTGTTCCTTCACAAATTTTCTTAGTCATGCTTTCAACTGAATTCCATCACTTTTTCATTGCACCTTCAATGTGCCTTGGCTGTTTCACCATCAACTGTCTGAATGTCACTTTTACTTGCAAATCTTTAAACTTCTTCCACTTGATAGTCTATTTACCTCTTCCCTGCTGCCACCTTGCTTTGTTTGCTATTAGCTCTGCTGTCAGGATTTTGTGTTGGTGGCCAATGACTTGTTTGTAGATTTTTGCTATCTTTCTACACACTTTCAAAATATGTTGTTGCTCAGACCACTATATTGTTAAAGATGATTTATTCACTATATTGGTTCTAACTTCATTTGCTTCTCTAAAACTGTGATCACCACACATAACTTCATACCCCAATCTTTCTCTCTCATTTAGGTGACCTCTCACCACAAGTCTATTACTACCTGCTATTGTTCAAATTGTACTGTCTATTTTTTCCAAACATTTTTCTTTCTCCTTTGGTCTAACCTACTCTAAGATACAAAACAACCATCTATGTTTCATATTTTGTCCCTGCCTTACAGATTTACTTTAACTATTCTATCTACATTGTCCCTCAATTCACCATCTAATGCTGTTCCAACACCTTTTCTTCTATCTCATGGTAATAGAAATAATATACACAACCAGTCTATCTTGATTTGCTGCCCTTCCACTCTGATTCCTGGATACCCATGATATGTATTTCTTTCTTCACTATCAGGTCAGTTATTACACAGCTTTTCCATGTTGGGTCATCAACATTTAGACTTGCTATTTTTTGTTTTGTCATAAATTCCCCTCCCCTTTGGCTTTCTTCTTTAGTCATTCTTGTTCATTGGATGATAACACTTGTCCATTGTTGACAATATTCAGCAGAGTCCTTGCATTTCATTTACAGGATAAATCCTAATGTGAGCATTATTTCCATTCATGGTGGCAAGTTTTACAGATGAATGTCCTCTCTACATCACCATCCCTGTTCATCTGTGTTTGGATCTGGCATTGATACACACTAGCTTGCCTGCAACAGTTGCTGGATTGATAACACTGGTTATAAATGACTTTAAAATGACAAGTTTCACCCTGAGCTCCTGATACCACAAGAAATTTCCATTGCAGGGGTAGCCTTTCATAACATTAACCAAAAACCTTTTCAACACAACCTTTATCAGGCCTGACTACTTTTCTTGAGCATTGCAAGACTAGTCCCACGCCCTCCTCCAGTCTATGTTTCTTTCAAATTTATTTTTAGAAGATGAAATACATAACCTAGTCACCCTGTGAGCCAATCACATAATGTGGGTGGAGTCACTCATAAGCTAGAGTAGATGGGGATGTTAACTTTCAACTGCCTAGGCCAGAAATTTTGAAAATCTTCTCCTCCTTTATTACCTTCCTTAAAATCTACCTCTTGCCTGTCCCACCACATCCTTGTATTGAATGTTACACCAAACTCTCATGTTTCTCCAATTACTCCCAAGAACTCAAGATTGACCCCTAACAGTCACATGCTCTACTTCACCCACACAGCTTTCAATGATACCAACTTCACATTCACTTTTCAGGTGCTATTCAGCTGCAGCAGGCAGATCACACAAACACTGTGCATCAGCAGCAGCACTGTTATATTCAAATACAATTTATAACCTCAGAACACAATCATCATTTTTCCAAATACAGACTTTCACTTTCTGTCCTCTGTCTTAATGAGCAAGGTTGCCCAAGGAAGAAGAGTACAACAGAGAACAGTTACATCTTCAACTCCTCAGCCTTGCAGAAGATGTGATACTGTTTATTGAGAAACCAGTATCAATGCAACCTCTAGCATGCAGCATTGATATAAGTATTCAGAGTAAAATTATGTGAACTGCCTTCTACCCCTTTTCAATTCCCATTTTCCCCTCGTCCTGTTATCTAACATGAGAAGATGGTGTATCCATGGACATTTTCCTTTACACTGACCTTCGCTAGCCATAACCTTCATGCCCCAAATCTCCTGAACTCCTTCTGATTTTCTACTTGCTACAGTCAGAAGCATCATCATAAAATTTGAGACTGTCAGCTCAAATACTTGCACAACACAAACTCTGGAAGCTACTGAAATGTCTGATCTGTGCACCAGAGTTGATCATTTTAGATAGCTTATGTATCACTAATTGAAGAGCAAAATTGCAGGTGTGTTCTGTTGCTGGGAGTTAGGATAAGTACTTTGATAAAGTGTCTACAGGAGAACAAGGCTAAACAAACACCAATGAGATGCTCGATACATTGTCAGGCCTGACATGTAGACTCTTGTCACTGCCAAGAGACTTGAGAGGCTTGTCTTCAACTGGGCATTGCACATTGCGTAGAGCCAGGAGGAAGTGTTAGTAAACTCAAAAAGAATAGTTACAGATCCTTCCAAGGATTTGACAGACAGGGATGATGTTTCCCCTGGCCAGGGGATATATCTGAAAAAAAGACCACATCTCAGGATCTGTGGTAGGTCATTTCCACCAGAGATGAAATGGAATTATTCACTCAAAGTAGTGAACTTTTATATTTCTCAACCAGAAAAGGCCTGTGGAGACAGTCACTGAATATTTTTAAGAAATACATAAATAGAATTCTAGAAGCTAAATGTGTCAAGGAGTATAGGAATAGAGTTGAGATCAAGGATCAGCCATGATTATGTTGAATGGTAGATCGAGCTCAATTGGCCAAATGTCCTATTGCTGGTTTTATTTTTTATGTTTCTGTGTTACAAAGAATACCTTAAAGCCAATGTCTCAGATTCTTCCATTAATATCTGATGTGTCCTATCCTGTTGAGATTCATAGTTCAGAGAGAGTAGCCCTTAAACTCTTCAAGGTTGATACTGGACCCCTGGACATCATGATATCAGATCAAACTTGGGCAAATAAATCTTTTCCTGATTCTGAACTACCACCTTTCCACAACTGACAAAACAGTACTTCTCCATATTGAAAATTACAAAAAAGACAACTAAAGGTGACAAAGGAAGTACTCTGAATGTTGAACTTTAACGTGCATTGTTAAGAGTGGCTCAGAATACCACTAATGACCAAACAGCTTAAGTCCTAAAGGCCAGACTGGATTGTGGCAGGTCGTTACAGAATGAATAAGAGGGAAAACCCGACTTGACCTTGCCCTCATCAATCAACTTGTCAAGGTTGATGACTGTATTAGCATGATAATATACATGACAGTGACCATAACATAGTATTTGGAAGAATGAAAATTATGCTAGACCATGAGGTTACAGATTGTGGTTAAAGACAATTCAAGTGCTGCTGTTGGCCCACCGTATTTCATGGATATCCAGTTTTGAGCTGCTAGGTGTGTTCTGAATCACTCCTCATGTGGTATCACACAACATGACAAATGGAGGATAACCTCAGTGTCCCAACAAGGACTGTGCAGTGGTCAGTTTGTCACTTGTACCAATGCAATAGTAGACAGTTGCATTTGGCTCAGTCCTGGCTTTGAGATGAAAGTGCCTGAGACATAGCTCAAAGTTATGATTCTGTAGGCTGACACGAACAGGCTATTGCTTGCCTCTTTTGTAGAACAGCTTTCCCAATTTTGATACCGGCTCCAAATGTTTGAGAAAAGGACTTTGCTGGGTTGATTAAGTTAAATATGATTTTGTCCATTCCAGAGTCTTGGTCAACGTTGAGTGCTTCGTCCAGTTTTATTCTTATTTGACTTTTGAGTGGTGATTTCATGAACTGAAATATTCATTCAGTGGGGAGTTCAGTGTTCACAACATTGCTGCGGATCCAGTATCGTGTATAAAGCTGACAAGATAAAGCTAAGATACTTCATTCCCTGAAAGGCATCAGTCAATTTATTTTTTCATTAGTTTGATAGTTTCATGGCTATTATTGAGGCTGGATTTTTATTCCTGATAATAGTTATTTAAATAAAATGAAATTTCCCAGTAATAAACTTGGCATCTCAAGTGATACTTCTCTAAAATATATAACCATGCTACTTAGAAAAAAATACAGATTCAGGTTGCATAACAAAGACATGGAATTTCATGAAAACACCTCCCACTTTTTAAAATGGGGTTTCTGCCGAACTTCCTTCAAAGTTTCAGCAGTCGAGAGGATATCCTCAAACCTAAGGACATTCTCAATCACTGTCGCCTCACAAGTATCAGACACTAGAAGCTGTCTGCTGTGGTTCTTCTGTCTCTGCAGCTAATCTAAATATTTTTACCTTTGTTGGTGAATAACTACAGTTACACAACTGAATGAAACAGTACCATGACATCTCATTTTTTCCAGTTGTCACATGGTGCTTGCTTTATATGGTAGGAGGAAGTTAATTTACAGCTTTGAAACTATACAGTAAAATGCCGTGATGTAGTTTCCTTCCTGAACTATAAGTATTTCCACCTGCCCCTTTATATAAACCATGTGATATAGTTGCACTGTTTAGAGTCTTTGTACTTGCATGTTGGATTACCAGCTTTATACGTGGCTTTTACTTTAAATGCTGTTCATATGCAGTAAGGGCATGGGAGTTGGCACAATTTTCTTCATAGGTAAGCAGTTTGTCTTTAGTAGTTTAATCAACTATTTATGCAATTATAATAAGTAAGTAAGCTGATAAAATTAAAATGAGAATGATAGTTGTGTTTGACAGATTTGTCTGCTTTCAGGTTAGATAGTAACCCCAACGTTACCCAATGGTACAATCCTCGAAGACCTCTACGCTATTCCAACACAAATCTTACACATTTTCTATTTCAATTTCTCCATCATTGATAGTCATGATTCAGCTCAGATTGGAATGTCCTTCTTAAACCTCTTGTCTTCTCAACTTCTTACTCACTTTCTTTTCTGTGATCCTTCAAACTTTACTCTTCAAACAAGTTTTTGGTCATCTATCTTAATATCTCCTACTGTGGATCAGTGTCATATTTTGTTTAATAATGCTCCAGAGAAGCATGTTGAATGATCTACTATGTAAAAGGTGCTCGGTGAATGCAATTTGTTGGTGTTTATGTTGAAATTATGTGATGCGCATTAAGACGTTCAAGAAATGACAACAGAAGCTGGCTTGTCTGATGTTTAAAATGGGATCCTCTCCACTGCAGCAATCATCTTGATAATGTAGTCTCCTATGCAACACGCTCAATAGAGTTCATTTTAATCTCCTCCATCCTTCGCTACCAAACCCCACCCAAGCCATTCAACATCCTTCCTTGGAACGATATCACAATTTGTTCACTGTAGGGAGGTCAGAATCCTGGAACTCTTCCTAACAGCATTGCAGATGGCACTCACACACTCCACAGAGTGTAGCAGATCAAGAAGGTAGCTCACCATCACTTTCTCGAGGGCAAATAAGAATGAGCAATTAACAGTGGTCTAGCCAGTGAAGAAAGCTGAAAATGTGTTGCTGGAAAAGCGCAGCAGGTCAGGCAGCATCCAAGGAGCAGGAGAATCGATGTTTTGAGCATGAGCCCTTCTTCAGGAATTTTTAGGCCCTTCCAGTCTAGCCAGTGAAGCCTACATCCTATGAAAGGACAAAACTATTCTAATATGTTTTCACTCATATTAAAAGGAGATCAACGTACCAACTTGAGTACATTTTTCACTGACAAGCTTCTATTCCTTGTCTTTAGAAATATAAGAACAGAACGAACAGGCTAGCTTTACATCACCAGCAATACTAATGAAGTTTTTAAGTAACTCTGGTTTGGTAAGTTACAGGATTTTGCATGTAATTGCTTTTTAAGTTCAATCACATCGCTATTTAACCTTATTTATTCAACACTGTTCAAAAGTTATCTTGGTTCTAGCAGTAACCATTGTAAAGAATATCAGTCAACAAGCAGCCCATAGCATGACATTATTAGTAAAAGAATAAGTCTTTATGATACTGAAAATGATACTGAATCATACTGAAAGAAAACTAAACAGCTCAATAAAAGATTTTCAAAAGTCCCTAAATCATGAAAAAAAGTTTTTTCTCACATTTTATGCTTGTGGGTATTTGCTGTTTATTTTTAATGAAAGAAAAATGAGATGAAATACTTTTGAAAAAAAAAGTATTATTTAAATTGCCCAGTGAACTGTGCGACACTCTTAACTGTGTGACATACTGTGGCACATATAATTAGTGAGAGTGTGTACTCTTTGGTTACTGCTGAGCTGAAATACAGGAATTTAGTTGTGGAACTACGTAAGTGTGTGTTTTGTGAGTTACAGGCATATTTGTAATTGTGGGTGTGTACTTATGTAGGTGCATGTGTAAGGGGGCGATGTTGTTTCTGTGTTTCTGGGTGTAACAGTGTCCAAGTGTGGAGGGGTATAATGGTACGAAGGGGATCTTGGTTTTAATATATAACTGTGTGAGAACTGATCAAAATGAAGATTACAATTAATATTTTTCTGCCATTTATATGATTAGTACATGAATTGTTAGTTATGAGGCTTATACCATACCGTCAGGTACCCGAGAAATGAGATAGTGAGATAGATGGACAGAAATGAAAGGTACTGAGCAATTGCCATCTATCTTCTAGTGTTTGAAGGTGTTGAAGTCCTTCTGTCCACATTTAACCAAAATAAATTTGCTATTTTCTTTTGACAGTCTAAAACACTAACTATAAGTAGTATGGAAGAAGCCAGCGAGACAGTGAAGAGAGTGGAACAAGAACCTGTTGAGATAGTGAGTAATAAGTTTTTTTTTACTGTAAGGGATTTCCAACCTTTAGACTATGTTTAGTTTGTTCTAAGTAGACATACTTACATTCTATTTGATAGATTCATGTTCTTACTATTTTTATTAAGTCTTGAATATTTTAAATTGAGGTGGGTAAATAAGGTAGATAAAAGAAATATTCAAGATAAAATATTTTTGGGTGGTGGTGAGTGGTGATGGAGTGGCACTACAGTGTCTCAGTTTTGCTTTTGGGTGTTTCAGAGTTCCTCAAGCATCTCACTGCAGTATGTTTTAACCTTCAGAGACATGATCAGAACAGTGGAATGGTGCTGCCAAAGAGTGAGGACTTGTCAAATTCCCTGATTGGTGAGTTTGAAAACAAGCTAACACATTCTCCCGCCAGATGCAGCAGCCTGTGGTTTGTAGGCTGCTTTTGTGCTGATGTAAACATGAAGCAAGTTATTTATAAAGCACCATGCATCATCAACTTAACTTTTAAAGTATTGAAAGTCATATTAGAAAACATAAGCTTTTGAATCAAATATTATTGGACACAGCATTTAACTTAGTTAATATTTTAAAGGCAAGTTGCAGACAATTTGTTAGGAGTCTTTAAAGGACTGATCAATTTATACCAGTGATTGACAATCTATCAGTGTGCACATATCATTTGTTATTATTAATGGAAAGGGAATCCTCAAAAAAAAATCCACGGTAGATTTTATTTTGTAATGATTAAAGCACGTACATTCTCTATGTTCATTTTTCCATGTTATTACTATGTTAGCTTCCCATGTACATATGCTAAGTTTGGAGAGAAGCTGTTCTCTTTAGGAGGAGAACCAATGATTTGTATAAAGTCAGCTTGTTGGTATTAGTTCCCATGATTTTCTTTTCAAATTCAATGTGATCCAAATTGAATTTTAAAGTGAAGACTTTTTCTCTATTTTTAATTATTTCTTATCAAGTCCAATTTTCAATTGCTGACTTAAAATATTCTGAGAGGTTACAGACGATTCATATTGTCATCCATTGTGGGCAATTTTCCCACAATGTTCAAACTGGAGTGTGTTAAAAACTGCACTCCTCCATCAGTATTTAAAAATAACGTCTGTTATTTTAAAACTCAGAGAATAGAGGAAGTATAAAGACGGAAGCTCCTTTTAGGGTGTGCCAAGTATTCTAACCTCATTATATACTCTTGCAGGTAATGAATGCCCCTTTGCCACTAAAATGAATCAACTCCACATACCAGCCAAACAGCAAGCAAAATGTGATATGTCAACTCTCAAGTCAGGAAGAAAGCCTTCAAAACCATCAGAGAAACACCGATGTCAAATTCAGTCAAATTCAAGTATGTTGGTGCAAACTGCTTCTGGAAGCTCTGCTAACAATACAGGGAGACCAACAGCTATTCCAAAAATGTATTGCAATATTGCAAAATGCTTTTAATGCATTGCAGAATGCTTTATACGGCCTTTAGTCTGCAAGTACAATTCAGGCAGATCTCACATGACTCTTCTACTAAAAATTATCAACTTGAAATATTATCTCTGATTCACTTGACACTGATGTTGCTGACCTGCTAAATATTTCTAGTCAAGCATTTTTATCTTTATTTTAGATTTTGAGTATCTCCAGTATTTTGCTTTGTGTCACTCTGTCTTTGTGCTGAAAACTATGTAATAGGATTGCAAATTCTGATATTGCATTTTACTGCTGTCTAATAGATGAGAGGAGCAAACCCACTTTGTACCCTAAATCCAAATATTTTCCTAGGAGTTTTGTTATTGTTATTTTGGCCCCTGAAAACATTTTTTTATCAGAATGAAGATTGATATAAAAATCAGACATTTTGAACTCGGTGTTCTGATGGATAAAATTGGATTCATACATGGTAAAGTATGAACATTTTCTTTCTTTCTCATCCAGTTGAATTACAGGCTAGCTTGAAGCAGAACAAGAAAACCAAACTTAAAATCCTTTGGTCTACCCGCAAAAACTCAACACAAAGTGAATCCATGTCTTCACACGATGAAGGTCTCTTTGATCGGGATCTTAAAGATATTTGCGATCATGATGAGATGATTGCAAAGCCAATTCTTGTAAGTTAACAATAACACCTATTTTTGGTCTAATAGAGAAAGAGGTAGCACTTACCAGACAATGAACAATGATATTAAACTAAACTAAACTGAAGAGCCAAGCTCATATTCTGGTCCAATTATCCCAAGTTTGTATATTTAAACTGGCTCAATAGTCATATCAAACTGATGTGTTCATTCATGATAATGATTTATAGAAACTTTAATGTTAAAAGATAATACAATTTTCCTGCATACATTAGAATCTACAGATCCAGATGAAAGCAAAGAATTGCAAACTGAAAGCTGCTTTTGTAGTAAATTATCTCTTAAAGCAATTAAGAATTCTGATTTTGTGTTTCATTTCACTCTAGAACATCCTGGCTGTGCTGTTCAAGAAAGGGCCCTCATTTGTTGGAATATTTCGGAAGTCTGCAAACGCCAAAGCTTGCAAGGAATTAATTGATAAACTAAATACGGCAAACGATGTCACCCTGGAGGAGTTGCCCATCGTTCAGCTGGCTGTTGTTTTCAAGGTAGGTCACTGTTTTAAGGAGCAATGTAGCACTTTAATTGCAGTTCTTTTTCCATATTAGACATCCTCATGACTAACTTCAAGTACATGCTTGCAGGAATTCCTACGTCGTATTCCAGATAGCTTGTTGACTACAGCACTGTATGACAGCTGGATGGCAGCCATGGAAAAGGAAGATGTTAATGAAAGAACTGTGGAGCTAAAACAGTACGTTTCACCCTATTATGAGAAATAAGTTGGGACCTCTAATTTGTTGGAGTACCATTTATGTTTTGAAATGTCCTTGCTAGGCTATGATACCAAAATGCTTTTCAAGTCAAGATCAAGAAGATTCTCAAAAAAATCTGTATTGCATGAATTCCAATCATACTTCTGCTGTTATATTTTATTGATTGGCTCAAAATAAACTAACAGCAAATCAGAATCAGAAGGTCACATGACAAATAAAAAGACCTAAGAAATGGCTTGGGAAATTAATGACTTCGATGGTATAGATAATATAGCACAAACTGCAATTATTATAAAACAGCATATCTTTGACCTACAGTGAACACCAACAGGAATATGTAACAGTTTAAAAAATGTTATCAAAACAAATAATTAAATACATTGGAGTCTATAATCCTCCATGCTTTCTCAAGTATATCAATAATCACTGCATTTTCTTTTCAAACAATTACTTGGTAAAATGAACTGTTCTGACCATCAGATTGTGAAATAGGTCTCCAAATATGGGCATGGTTTCTGCAGCGTGGACTCATGTCATATGAGATATTTTGCCAAAATTTGAGAATCATTCATTTGATTTTGTTCAAACCAGTTACAAAGATTTGAAACCCAGGGGATTTCCCAATGCATATTTACAGAAGTATAGCTATTTTGGAGAAGTATTTAATTGAGTAAGCACAGTTTTAATTTGCAGCTAACCAAATCGGTATTCTATTATTTTCCCTTAGGCTTCTGACAGAACTTCCAAGCCACAACACTACTTTGCTTCGCTATTTTTTTTGTGTGCTGTATTATATCAACAAACATTCAGAAGTGAACAAGATGAATGCACACAATCTTGCCATCTGCATTGGCCCAAATATGCTCTGGCCAACCAAACCTGTGACTGCTGAATTACAGAAAGAAGTCCTTGCAAGGGTAAATAAACCATGTGCTTTTTAATATATGTTCAGTGTTGAGGTGTGGTCATTGCTAGCTAGACCAACATTTGTTCCCCATCCCTAACTGCCCTAATAAAGTGATTGAGCAGTCTATTTGAGCTGTTGCAGTCCATTTTGACCTAGAAGTATTATTTCCTGGATGTGTAAAGACTGAGGGCAGATTTTTGTTGATACATCGATGGCCTTGCCTGCTGGCTAGAGGGCTAGTGATAGACCCACACTGTGTCTTTAGAAGATGGAGCTCTAAATCACAAGCTAAGCAGGTTTTGGCAATCATGAACATTGGCAAGCCTTCAACAGGAAGCATGAATATTGGAACAGAATTTTTGGTCCACTTGACAGCAGCTCTTGTTTTCAGTAGTGCCACATGTCTGCCGCACTAAGAAAATACACTGAACTCCTGGAATTATAATATCATTCTGGTCACAGATAATTAATATGGGGAGTGGGGTTTTTGCCAGGTGGGTTTCATAGGGCGATAGATGTAGGAGGGGTTGGCAGAAAAGAAAGGGGGCTTGTTTTCAGTGAACCTTACCCCTTCCTAATGTCAAGGACTTTGATCAGGCACTGAGGGCCTTTTATTGAGGAAAGACCTCCCCAAACCCCCTCTAAGTGACAAGCTGCCCACATAATGGTAGCAGGCCTGCATGCCACTAAGTTAATATCAGTGGCAAAGGATAGGGTTTTAATTAGTCATTAAACCTCTACTGAACCTTCATTGAACCTCTACTGTTGCTGAGTCAAAACCATCATCCTAGTTGCACTGTGGATATATCTACCGCCTAAAGATTGATGACATTGAAGAAGACAATTCACCACCAGCTTATCAAGAATAATTAGGAAGAAGCAGTAAATGTTGGTACAACCAGAGAGTGACACTGACATTCCATTAATGAAAAAAAAAATTAAGGGCCTCAGTTTGCAGCAAGATGGGAAAACTGACCATGGTCTTCCTTCCCGGAACTTCATTTCAGGTAGAAGGGGAAAGGTGCAGAAATTCAGATACACCATCATCCTGCCTACACAAATTTCCTTCCTACCTCTTAACCCAGCACCAGGGAAAGCAGAACATTCTAGGTTTTGTATAACTCTGTAATACAGTAAACATGAAGAATGCTGAATTACAGGGAGAAAAAAATAATTTGAACCAATAATCATTGATAGTCATTCTATCAATCACTTTAATATGAAACCCTAAAGGTTCTATCCTCTAACCAAAAATATACAAAAAAAGATTATTGTTGCCAGTTCATTGGTGGCAGTCTTCTTTGGGCCAGCATAATGCTCAGCACATGACTCACTCTTAGTATCTTGAAGGGAAGGAATTGTAATAATAAAAGACAATGATACCTAAAATCTTTACAGTGTGTGAAACTACATTATAAAATAGCATTATGAAGTAGATAAGAAATCTAAGGAAATTTAAATCTGAAAACCAATCAGCTGGGGCCATTTGATTTGATTATTAAATTTTTCATATCTGGGTGATTTAGCTGTCAATGATAAATACTGGTTGTGACAACATTGAACATATAGAAATGAATAGAGATGGAAATTTTGACACGAGACACACGGTGATTGGGGATCATATCCAGCTCGTAGTGTTTACAGGTATGACAAATTTCAGCTCTGATGATAGCTTGAACAAGTTGGGACTGTTCTCCCTGGAGTGAAGAAGTCTGAAAGGAGAGCTGATTGAGGTTTCTAAGATCATGAGTGGGCTGAAGAGAATGGATAAGGTGAAGCTGTTCCTGCTTGTAAAAGAAACAAGAATGGAAGGGCATAGATTTAAGCAATGTGCAAATGTCACAGATTGAGTTATTAGTATGGAATGCCAATGCACAGGCTGGAAGTGTGATAGAGACAGGTTCAATTGAGGCATTCAAAGGGGCGCTGGATGTTTTTTTTGGCTAGTAGTGGTGTGCAGGGATTTGGGGAAAAGACAGGAGATTAACACCAGATAATTGGGCTGAACTAGATGACAGAGCTGGTTAAGCAGAATAGCCTCCTTCAGCACCGTAATAATTCTGTGATAGTAATGTAAGAAAGCTATTTTGAATTTATTAAGTGCTTTAAGACCATTACAGAGCAGGCCAATTGTAGGAGCCATCAAATACCAAGGAACAATGACAGACAGAGAAAGACAACTGTGTGGTATACAAAGATTTTGAAGAAATGATTTTACAGTACTTAATTCCTAGTTAGTGGCTGTGGCTGTTGTCCTGTAGGAAGGGAAGCTGCTGTCCTTACCTGGTCTGACCTACATGTGACTCCAGATCCATCGCAATGTGGTTGACACTTAACTGCCATCTGGACAATTGGGGATGGGCAATAAATGCTGGCCTAGCCAGTAACTCCCTCATCCCATGAATGATTTTCTAAAAATTTCTAATGCTTTTCAAATTGTCTGCTAAATCGTCCTTAATATCAGAGATATTCACTAGGGAACAATTTAAGTTTATTCTGATTGATGTTTCTGGTATGATTATCAAAGCTAAATATTTTCTATACAGGTTGTGGATCTGATGCAGTTTCTCATTGAGAATTGTTGTCTAATACTTGGGGATGATATAACCACACTTCTTGGCGAACCAGTGCTAGTGCTACCAGAATGCAGTGATAAAGCAGGTAAGTCAAACATGTTTTGTTTAGTACATCACATTAAGAGCTTCATTTAGTAAGGTGTAACACATACAAGCATTTCATAACCGATACTTGAATTACATTAAAATGTAGTTATTATTGTATTGAAGGATAATATCACAGCAAGTTTACATGCAGCAAGTTTCCATAAACAGAAAACAAAATGTTGGGGATGACATGGTGGTTTCGATTCCACCCTCAGCCAACTGTCTGTGTGGAGTTCGCACATTCTCCCTGTGTCTGCATGGGTTTGATCCAGTTTCGTCCCATAGTTCAAAATGTGCAGGTTAGGTGGATCGGTCATGGTAAATTGCCCAAAGTGTCCAGGAATATGCAGGCTACATAGTTTGGCCATGGAAAATACAAGGTTACAGGGAGCGGGTGAGGTGTGGGTCTGGGTGGAATGCTCTTTGGAGGCTTTGTGTGGACTCAATGGGCCAATTGCCCTGTTTCCACAATGTAGAGTTTCTAAAATGTTTATATTTTGTTCCTGATGGAAAAATGTGGTCAGGACTTTGGGACAATATTTCTTTTTTAAAATGAACAATGCCAATAGTTTTTTTTTTCACGTTCAAGCTAAGAGAAGACTGGTTTGATGCTTCACCCAATAGGTGACATCTGTGCGCATGTTAAAATCCTTCACTCAAACCTATGGAATTTTCTACCTAAGAAGGCTGTGGAGGCCAAGTCACTGAATATATCCAAGAAAGGGAATGTTTTTAGGTTTTTGAGTTTTAAAGGATTCGGTGGTATGAGGAGAAAGCTGGAATATAGCATCAGGATGGAGAACCAGCCATGATCAAAATGAATGGTGGAGCAGGCCAGAGGGCTGAATGGCCTACGCCTGGTCTTATTCTGTAATTTTATGTTTTTAATCTCTGCAAATAGACTTGAATTCTTGACCCTCTCACTCATAACCAAGAGTGCTTCTAGCTAAACCAAAGTGTTTGTCATTTTATTCACAGACATGTTATCTTCTCAGCAAAATGACTCTGCTTATGATAGTACTGACCAGGATGACTGGAAAGATGGATGGAATGAGAAAAGACGACGTGCAAACTCAAGCTGTTACCAACTATTGAGGAGCAATGGAGAGCTGAGAATGGACAGAAAACAGAATGGTAAAATGGACATTGATGCTGGAGACTGCACTACAACTTCTTGTAGCACTGAATCAATGGATGCTACTTATGGAATACCCTTGAGAGCTGAGGCCACACCCCCGCCTGCACTCACAATTGAACATTATACTGTAAGGATAAACAGACGCTGCTCATTACCAATAATAGGTTTCAACTCCAGCTCAAAAATGATCAACCAGCAGGAATTATTAGCAAGAAGCCATGATGATTGCTCAATCTCATCTGAAGGCCTGCATTTTAATAGGCAACAAATGGCAAAACAGGTATCTGCGGAAAGTTTTACAAAGTTTAGTGGCAGCATAGCAGGCAACCTTAATGCCAGTTCACATTCTGAGCTTTCTATAGCCTCCTCCTCAAAGGCCTCTTCCATTTCCTCTTTGGCTAGTTCATATTCAAACATATCAGAAAATTCTGTTTTTATCAATTCGCCACTCGTCTCCCCGACTTATTGCAGTGAGGAGAATTCCTCCTTTTCAGAGTGTCCAGAAAAACTTCAAGCAAATTCTATTCAGGTCCCTGATAATAATGCAAAACCTATGAAAGAAAAAGTCAAGAAACTGCTGAGAAAAACTCAAAGCTGGGACCCTGCAAGGACATTTAACACAAACCAGAAATCCTGCAAGGAAAATAGCTGGAAAGAAAAAGTTCCCACTTGTGAGACAGTGCACGAAGACCAAGTCAATCAGAGCAATACTGTCAGGTACAGGGCACGCACAATTTCTATTGATGAGGTTTTTCAGCAAGTCGATAGCAAAAGACTTTGTAACCCACCTCCATATCAACAAGCTGTTGAAGAAAATAATCCAATTCCCCCTGATGTTACAAGGAAAGGAATGACTGTGAAAAACATGAGAAGATTGTCTCAATTGGAAGAAGTAAAAAAACTCTATTGTCCAGTTATTGTCCAGAAAACTAGGCCTTGTTCTTTAACAGAGGATCTACTCTATTCTTCGTGGCAAGATCATTGCACAAACCATTTTGATTCTTGTGCTAAGCAGGGACAACCTAAACCTGCTGATCCGTGTGAAGAGTCACACAACAATTTTGAAAACGATATGCACCCTACAGGATTTGAAAAGGCACAACAATATAGGGGGAGAGCGATGTCTGAATGCATAAGAAGAAGCAATCATGAACAGTTCTGCAGACATTTCAGTCAAAGCCTTGAGGACTATGAACAGATTCAGCATGCTAAAGAATCTTGTGTGTAATATGTGCAAAAGCTACACTTTCTATGGTAGTGTTCGATTAAAGCACTAATAGTCAAAAAAGCTTTTGTCATGTTGTGATGTTCTTACATGTTGATCTTCAATTAGTGAAGTCTTATGGTATAAAATGGCATTGTAATGTACTATTATTTGGAATCTTTGAAACTCCTTGGGGCAATTGTAGCCTAATTTTCTGAATAAGAAACTAACAGGATCAGGTGAAAACCTGATTTTATACTCTGCCCAAATATACTCTGCATTTTCAACCTATTCTGTCAGTTTGGAATCTGATGAGACTGCGTAAAGCAACCTGGCTAAGTTTACCCATTGAGGTCAATGTATAATATTGGACAAGATTTAAAATCAGCATTCCACTTGATCTAGTTAATTTCTCACCCAGTGAGTTGCAGTAAAACTGTCCCCCGCTCCCTCCCTATCCATTACCAATAATTACACAGTATTGAAATGAAAATCTGTGTCATGTAATTTCAATAGGAAATGGTGGAAGGGACTCAAAGTTGTTGCCATGAGTCATATTTGAAGTGATATCACTGAGCATTGTACATTTTGTGTGACATTTTATGTAAATAGTATACATAAAATTATCAGATATCTCTACGTATGTAAAGGACTTTGCAAAAATGTTTAAACTTTTTCACTACAATAATAAAAATGCTTCCATTGGATCCTGTTCCACTTGTTTCATAATTTAAATTACTGCTATGTAAACACCATCATAGTACCTTTAGCCCATTGTTGGTTTAATATTCTAGTCTTTCAAAACTTTTGAAACAGTATTCTGAGATTCAAATATTTGAAGTTTGGTTAATTAATATCATTACATTGCAATCTGATACATCAGTCTGGGGAAAGTGTATAAGGACTCATGAGGAAGCATTTTAACTGTAAGGAATGCATGGATTTGGATGCAGGAAAGGGGAAGATATGACAAATTCAAGCTTATTGGTGCCAACTCATCAACTTCTTCATGTAACTTAAGTATAAAGTTAAAAATCACACAACATCAGGTTATAGTCCAACAAGTTTAATTGGAAGCACACTAGCTTTCGGAGTGACGCTCCTTCATCAGGTGATAGTCAGATCAGATGCAGATAGTTCTTGGTTGATTTTCTGAAAGTGTCAATCAGTCACTTTTACAATTCTCTCAGATAAAGGCAATAATGCTATACTTATAACTTAGTTTCCTAATATCTCAGCATCCAAGAGCTGCTAATGGGTAATTAGGCAGGGAGCTTCAAAGTATCCATGTTGTCACATCAATAGCCAGATTGCTTCTTACAGAAAACTCAATGCTAAAGCCAATTCAAACTCTGACTACTGCCTGGCAGACTGTCTCCTCCACAAGGTCCTAGTTACTATGCACCATCTTCCAGGAGGTCTTTTCCAGATTTGTTTGAATGAATTCTCAGGTACAGACCTCATTAATAGCCAACTTCTACTATCTGCTTAAATAGAAGGCTCTTACCCAGTGACAAAGCACTTGCAGAACCTTTTGACCAAGAACCAACCTGCAAATAATTTCCAGGCTGGCCTCACAAATAAGCAAAAAATCTGTTTGATCTGTTTTCCTTTTCATAAAATTTGTTACCCACTGTCCAAATACCAATAAAAGTCACAGTTCCCAGTTCATAACTCCAAGCCTAAATTGACAAAAGAATAAAACAAAGTTTGTGAGAAGATTTGTAGCTCGGGTACTCGTTGTTGTGGTTCTGTTTGCCGAGCTGGGAATTTGTATTGCAGACGTTTCGTCCCCTGTCTAGGTGACATCCTCAGTGCTTGGGAGCCTCCTGTGAAGCGCTTCTGTGAGCTTTCCTCCGGCATTTGTAGTGGTTTGAATCTGCCGCTTCTGGTTGTTAGTTCCAGCTGTCCGTTGCAGTGGTCGGTATATTGGGTCCAGGTTGATGTGCTTATTGATTGAATCTGTGGATGAGTGCCATGCCATGACAAGCAACATGAGTTCGACTGGGACAACACTACTATTATAGGACAAGCCAAACAGAGAATAGCCAGGGAATTCCTAGAGGCATGACACTCATCCACAGATTCAATCAATAAGCACATCGACCTGGACCCAATATACCAACCACTGCAACGGACAGCTGGAACTGACAACCGGAAGCGATAGATTCAAACCACTATAAATGCCGTAGGAAACATCACAGAAGCACTTCACAGGAGGCTCCCAAGCATTGAGGATGTCACCTAGACAGGGGACGAAACATCTGCAACACAAATTCCCAGCTCGGCAAACAGAACCACAACAGAATAAAATAAAAAGTAGTGAAAAATCAGTAATGGCTCCAACAAGTGGTAAATTCAAGTTACCGAGTCATAGAGTTAACAGCATGGAAACGTACACTTTGGTTCAACTAATCCATGCCGATTAAGTTTCCTGAACTAAACTAGTCCCACTACATTGAGTTTGACCCATATCTCTCTTAACCTTTCCTATTCATATATCTGTCCAAATTTGTTTTTAACCTATTCCACTTACAAACTACTCTCTGTGAAAAGGATGCTTCTCAGGTCTATTTTAAATCTTTCTTCTTCAGTTTTAAACTCTCCCACCCTAAAGAAAAGAGCTTTGCTATTCATCTTATCTATGCCCCTCATGATTTATAAACCTCTATAATGTCACCCCTCAACCTCCTAAACTCCAGAGAAAGAAGTTCAGCCTCTCCTTATAATTTAAACCGTCTAGTCCCAGCAACATCCTGGTAATTCTTTTTGAACCATCTCCAATTTAATAATTTCCTTCCTATAGCAGGGTGACCAGAAGTGTACACAATACTTTGAAAGTGTCCTCACCAACGTCCTGTACAGCTTCAACATGAAACAACACTCCTGTACCTAATGGCCTTAGTATTGAAGAGAAGCCTTCTTAACCACCCTGTCTACCTGTGATGCAACTTCCAAAGA
Source organism: Chiloscyllium punctatum (assembly GCF_047496795.1). Taxonomy (NCBI): domain Eukaryota; kingdom Metazoa; phylum Chordata; class Chondrichthyes; order Orectolobiformes; family Hemiscylliidae; genus Chiloscyllium; species Chiloscyllium punctatum. The sequence goes on from NC_092749.1 coordinate 77,496,535, forward strand.
ACTTCTAGGTCTCTCAGTTCATGGAATTATTGTAAATAAATACTCAGTATTCACAGCTGCTTTCAGGCTGAGCGGGAAAGGATTTGTTCGTAATGCTTCGGCTGAGAGATTTTCTGACTCACAACAGGGTGAGTGCCACTTTTTTCTAGATTAGATCTCAGATCTGGGACAGTGTGATCTTCACTGGCAACAGCTGTGCTGATGAGAGTCCACTCGCTAGACAGTAGAGGTGAGCAGCAGAGGGGTTCATCTTGCTAGGAGCACCACCTGCACAATTGGATCTACAGACTTCCCCAGTAGTGTCATTCAGCAATTCCTCAGGATATTCTGATGTATGCATTAAGTTATGGCAGTTATCTGCTGCCTGCTGGAAAAAGACTGAAGCTGGTACATGCTGAAGCTAATGACCATATGATTGGCAAAGTCAAAGTCATCATCTCCCTCAACATTTTAGCCTCTGGATTTCTTAAGGGTTCTGCTGGAGTCATGCCTGGATATGTAATTTTTTATTCCTTTGTGGGAAGTGAGCATTGTTGTCAAGACCAATTGCCCTTGAGATTCAGTTGGGCAGTCGACTTTTTCAACCGCTGCAATTGCCTGATGTAGGTATACCTACTGTGCTTTTAGGAATGGGGTTTCAGGATTTTCATCCAGGAACAGTGACAGAATGACAATGTAGTTCCAGGTCATGATGATGTGTAACTTGGAGGGTGATGCTCCCATGCATTTGTTGCCCTTTTTTATCTATGTGGTCGAGATCAGGAGTTTGGAGGATGCTGTCAAAATGGATTTGATGAGTTGCTGGAATGAATAGTTCATATTGTATACACTGACGCAACTGTACTTTTGCAATGGAGTGAGTGCATCTATATTGACGTGTTAACGTTTGATTAATTTGGCTTTATTATTCTAATGGCATTAAACTTCGTGGGTTTTATTGGAGTTGAAGCCAATCAGGCAAGTGGAAAGTAATCCATTGCAATCCTGAATTGTGCCTTTCTGGGCAAACTTTGGGAGACAAGAGGGGTGTTACATACTACAGAAATTCAGACACTTGAAAAATTTAAAATTGGTAAGGAGGCAGTATTGATAGACTATTTGCACTTACAGTTGATATCGCACCATGATAAATGAAATGCATCCAAGGGTACTGAAGGAAATGTTGGTAGAGAGGAGGCACTGGCATAATTCTGTGATCTTCCGTAAGCGTGTGTAGGTGCCAGAGCAGTGATAATTGCAAATATTATACTCTAGCTACAAAAAGGTATAAAGCTAAGCCCAGCAATTATAGTTCAGTCAGCTTAGTTTCACACAGTGGAAAATTTTAGAAAGAACCATTTAAGCCACAATTAATAGCAACTTAGATTATTTGAGGATTGTATTTGACTAACTTGTTGGAGATTTAAATGAGATAACAGAGAAGAATGAAAGGGTAATGCTGTTTATATGGTGTACATGTGTTTGCAGAAAATATTTCACAAAGTGTCGCACAACAGACATTTGGGAAACGTTACCATTCATGGAATAAGAGGGACCACAGCAATATGGATACAAACTTGGCAGAATGATAAAAAACAGAAAGCTGGAATAAATGCATGTTTATTTTTGAACTGGAGAAGGAGACCCGGGAATTGGTTTTATCAACCATGTTCTTCCTCATGTATTATGATGATCTACACCTTGGTGTACAGGGCACATTTTTAAAATCTCCAAATAATTTCAAACTTGGTAAAATTGCAAACTATGTTGAGGATAGCATAGAGGCTCAAGAGGACATAGTCAGGCTGGTTCAATGGATGGATAGGTCATAGAGTCATAGAGTCATATAGCACAGAAGTGGCAGCTGAAACTTAATGCAGACAAATGGGAATCAATTCATTTTGATAGAAAAAAAATTGGAAACTCAATATAAAATAAACTGCACAAATAATCCCTACAGTGTGGAAACAGGCCCTATGGCCATCAAGTCCACCTGACCCACCAAAGAGTATCCCACCCAGATCCATTCCCCTGACTAATGCACCTACCCGACACATCCCTGAACACTATGGGATATAGCATGGCCAATTCACCTAACCTGCACAACTTTAGACTGTGGGAGGAAACCCATGCAGACAAACAGAGAACATGCAAACTCCACAGAGACAGTCACCCAAGGCTGGAATTGAACCCAGGTCACTGGTGTTGTGAGGCAACAGTGCTGACCACTGAGCCACAAACCACAAATTGAAGAGGATTTATACATATTTAAAGATTGCAGAAAAGGTTGACAGTGGTTAATAAAGAATGTAGAACCTTTGGTTTTATTAATAGTGAGATTGAGTATAAAAGCAATCAAGTTATGTTAAGCTGATAGAGTATACTGGTTTAGTTCTAACTAGAATATTGCACTCAGTATGGAATGCCACACTTTAGGAAGGATATAAGGCATTAGAGAGAGTGCAGAAAAGATTTATGAGATTGGTACCATGCAGGAAAGAGGAGCTTCAATTACATAAATAGATTGGAGAACCTGAGACTCTGTTCCTTCAAAATTTATAGATATTTAATGAGGAGTGTGGACAGATTAGATAACAACGGTTCCCATTGGAGAAAGGATCAAGAACAAAATAACACAGATTTAAGGTTATTGGCAAAAGTAACAATGTTGACATGGGAATAAACCTTTCTACATGCTTCTGGACTGAGCTGCCTGAGAAAGCAGTGAAGCATTATATCATTTGAAAGGAAATTGAATTTTTAATGGAGAAGTAAGAAAGTGCAGACTATGTGAGAAAACAGGCTAGTGACACAAGGTAAATTGTTCCTAGACCCAGGCATAGTGAGCCAAATGATCTTCTTGAGTGCTGTAACAATTCTGTGATTTTAAATTATCTCTTATAACCTGCTTTTGTAGCCATGGTATTTATAGGACAGTTCCTGATCAATGGTAAGCACCAGGATGTTGGTAATGAAGAATTCAGTGATGGTAATTCATATAATGTCCTCACAAGTGATTCAATTCTCTCTTGTTGGAGATGGTCATTGCAAGATGTATGATAATTGCCACTTATTAGTTCAAGCCCGAATATTGCTCAAGTGTTGCTGCTTACAAGCGTAAACTGCATCAATATCTAATAGACCAAAAGACATAGGAGCAGAGGTAGGTCATTCAGCCTATTGGGTCTGTTCTATCATTCAATGAGACTGATAACACTCAATTCCACTTCCCTGCTATTATCCCTTAACCCTTGATCCCCTGACTGATTAAAAATCTGTTATCTCAGCCTTGAATATAAAGACCAACATCAACAGACCTCTGTAGTAAGGAATTCCACAGATTGACAACACTGAGAGAAGAAATTCCTTCTTACATGTTCCCCTTATTCTTAGGTTATGGTCTCTGGTTGAACACTGTCCCACAAGGGGAAACAAGCTACTCCACATCTACCCTTTCAAGTCCCCTAAGAATCTTACATATTTCAATAAGGTCAATTCTCATTCTTCTAAATTTCAATGAATATAAGCCCAAACTAATCAATTCTCTCATAAGACAGTCCACTTGGTATCAGCCTAATGAGCCTTCTCTTAAATACCCCAAGGCCTGTACATCTTTCCTTAGATAAGGGGCTACAGTCTGACTAGTTCCTTGTATAGCTTTAGCAAAACCACCCTATTTTATATTCCATTCCCTTTGAAATAAAGGCTAACATTTTTGTTGATATGTGTGTTTAAGAGGGATTTTTCTGTCCTGCTGCTCTTAAAGAGAGGTATGGTAAATCTGGTGTTGAGGTGTCTACTCCCTGGAAAGCAAAGTAAATAGCTTTGGATTTTTAAAAATAAGACAAAAGAAGCATAAGTGGGTGGAGTCAGGTTCACACAGAGCCAGAGTTCTGTTTTTTGCTTTCAGTTGTTGAAATTATGGCTTTTGGAATTGAAGCTGGTAGATACAGCTCTCTCTATCTTTGCTGCTGCAAAAAGCTTGAGCTCTCTCTCTGCTACCGAATTCATTCTGTCGCTGTTCCTTCTCCTGGACTGAAGGAGATAGCAAGTGAGGGAAATCTGTTTCGCTGAATTTGCCTCTGCCAAGGGTCAGTTTATGGGATGCTGCTATATTGGAACAATTGATAAGTAGTAGCTAAACAATATATTATTTTGTTAAGTATTTTGATAGATTTACAGTTATGCCAATTCTTCTTTTTGTGTTTTTAGTTTAAATGTGGTGTAAGAGTAAAGTCGCTTGCTTCAAGCCTTTTAGTTTGACCATTCAAACCATACCTGGAATGAAGCATCTTATACTCGCCTTTAAATAAGGTAAAAATTAAGGTCCAGGCTATTTCCTTCATATGGTTTGAGGGGGTTTGGTCTGGGCCTAATACATTCTAGTTTCCTCCCCTATTACCTACTAAACCTGGATGCTAGATTTTTGTGATACATGCACAAGGACTCCTAAATCCCTCTATAGTGGAGTTTCCGTAGTCTTTCTGCATTTAACTAATATTCAGTTTTTCCTAATTCCTGTCGGAAACTGCACAACCACATCATTAGTAGCAGGCTGCCAATATTTAACATTGTGCAATTTTCAGTGAACATCTGTATTGGAGACAAGATCATCGATGAAGCAGCTAAAGATACTTGGGCCTAGAACATAACCATGAGGAACTTCTGTAGTGATATCCTTGTATGACATTGTAAGCAATGGCTCACAAATGCAGAAGACAAATAATTACAATTTCATTGCAAGGGTATATAATTATATGAATTCAGCAATGATTCCAGGCAAAAGGAGTTTGTACCAATGTTCCCTCTAGCCTGCACGAACACACAGCCACTCTCATGTTCTGCACATGGCAATTGGTGTTGGCATGCTGATTAAGGCATTGACTTTTAGTTCTAGAAGCACAGGCCTTGGAGTCCCACACAGCCAGGAAGAAATTTAGAAGAATGCTAGTGGGCACGAGATTTGATCATCTGTCTGACTTCCTAAGGGGCTGTGAGTAACCAACTGCACTGTCTTAGCAATCTGGGCTCTTCCAGATCGATCACATGCATGAATGGCGAGGATTTCCACCCCATTGATGGGCTGCAATTATAGAATAATGAAAATGTATTCATTTTGGTGAAGTCAAAATTTTGGGAATTGCTCTGTAGGTCTGCACAGGTACAGTCTATTCTTTTGTTGCTTTTGGATCTACTAAGCAGACTTAAGATATAGTTACTGAGACACTAGGAATATACACTTCAAACTTGTCTGACGATACCCATTAGAAATTCAACCAATGCAGCCCAACAACTCTCCAATGAATACCATCTAGCCAAAAGATTTGCTCTTCCCTTTCCTACTGTTCCTCTATAATACAACTCCTGTAGCTTGAGTAGAAGCAATCATCCTCACTCATTCCATTGGAATACTCATGTTTAACATTCTGAGCTTTAGAATCTGTGTAATACAGATAAGGATTGCTCTGCTTGCATTTACCACGTCTGACTTGACCAAAGAGGTGGGACGCAACTCTTGGAATACTGACTATCCTGTAGTTGTGTGGATGATGGGTGTTTGACAGGATTGGGGATTGAGGGCACTGGATAGGAATTGGCAGTTCCTCAGCTGTCTGCCCACTTCCATAACTCCTTTCACCAGCATTCCAGCCACAAATCACAGTTGTCTATTGGCCGGAGTGTATTTTGATGCAGGTCTGTTCTAAGGCCAATTTGAATGTATCTGTCTTCATATTTATGGCAGAAGCCATTTCTATGTCTAAACTTTGTTTTGGTTTGCAGTTGTCAATGCCTGTGTACACACTTGTTTGTTGTTCCACTGAGTTGGCTACTCCATCTTGCACCTGAGATAGTAATTCATTTCTGCAAGAAGTAAGCTCTCCATCTTTCTGAAAATTATGTTTGTGTCATTATGTCACATGGTCTCACTTACTACTCAATTAATACATCAGCAATTGCAATATTTATATCCAGTTAAGCAGAACTTGGAGAGGCCTCTGACACAGACTCTTCATTGTTGTCCCTGCCACTATATGCTGCTATGGTCTTTTTTGCATGAAAGTCACCTGGTGAAAACCAAGCTATCAGTTTATTAGCTCTGCTGAAGGGCAAGTTTTAGAATAGTGTATGGTGATCATGGTTCAATGACAGTGCACCCTCAGCAGGAATAAGCTCCTTTGAGGAATTATCATTCATCACATCACCAAATATTGCTCCGACAAAAATAAAAGGTGTAAATTATAAATGGTTCGGAGATGGCGGTGTTGGACTGTGGTGTACAAAGTTAAAAATCACACAATACCAGGTTATAGTCCAATAGGTTTATTGGAAGCTCTAGCTTTCAGAGCTCTGCTCCTTCACAACCACCTGATGAAGGAGCAGTGCCCTAAAAGCTAGTGCTTCCAAATAAACTTGTTGGACTATAACCTGGTGTTGTGTGATTTTTAACTGAAGTATAAATAACTAGCTTAAAATGCTGGAATGTATTAATCAGAATTATACCAGCTCTTTATACATTGGCTAGGAGTCAAGAGGGCTGGTAAAATGGCAGCACAAAGCTTTAGGACGGAGACCTCATGTATCCCACTGCCAGAGGACATTACAAGAGCATATAAAACCAGGAGGAGAGTGGAACATTCTAGATTATTTTCATTCCTCTTAGTATATAGCAGCAGTCAGTAAAGCCAAATTTATGGACCTATTTTATCACCCATCCAACATGTTACTGGCATTGGAATACCTCCTTCTGCATGTAACAGGCCACAAGCAGCATTGAGGTGACCTTCCAGTGGCATCGTTGTGTTGCATTACCGTTCATTACTATAATTGCTAGGATCCATTACTCTCGCCTCAGCATACCTGCCCATCTTCGATGGTGCTACAATAGGGAGCTTGCTGCTTTAGCATTGATTTCTGTGGATCTCTGATAGTGAATTGTGTCACCACATAGCCCGGAGATCCCTGATTCACTATCTCTGATTAACAGGGATGTCAAAACACCATTAATTTCTAGTGCCTCTTCCTATGGTCATGAGTTATGAAATCTAGTTCCTTTTTCCCTGCTTCATACTCCATGCTCACTCCTCCTGAAACGATGAAGAGAAATGATTTAAGACTACAACAACATGTGTTTAACTGATGAGGACAGCGCATTTGATGAGAGTGACTATCAGGGAGAGGCATGAAATTGCTCAAAGATGCAGGTGTTTGGCAATTCATGAATGCATGAAAGAAAGTGCAAAGAAAGGTAAATGAATGTGGAGAATGACGGAATGGAGAAGCTTAGCATGTTGCACCCACCCTTCCTGACCTGGTTAGGTCACTAAAGCTATTTGCATATGGAGATAATGAGTGTGGTACTGCATTCATGCTACTGATCGCCTGGGTTTCTGCCAACCAAGACTCCTTTGTGTCAACAGCAGGGTTTTTTTGCCCATTCTTGTGCAAGTGAATTTTCCTCACATTTCCTATAATTCAGAATCAAGGAAGTCATTCAGTGCATCATGCATGCACCAGTTCTCTGAAGGAGCAATTCATCTTATGCCACTCGTATGTCATAAAACCATGGAATCCCTATAGTGTGGAAGCTGGTGATGTGACTCATCGAGTAATATGAAGCCTCTGAAGAGCAATCAAACCAGGCCCAACCCGCGTCTACTATATCACTGTAACATTGCATTTCTCATGGCTAATCCACCTAGTCTGCACATTCCTAAACACCATAGACAATTTATAAATGGACAATCCACCTAATCTGTTGGCCTTGAGATCCAACATCTTTTGAGCAACAGTCCTTCTAAGATTTTGGGAGTTCTCTGTCACAGGCGAGGTGAGCTTTTCTGGGTGAACACTGGGTTTAATTAACAGAAGGGTTCACCGCTGTGTTGTAACAGTTTAGGGACTTGTCCAGGACTTGGATAGGTTTGGACAAATCCAGTCTGAGAAAAATAGATAAGACCTATAAGGATCTCGGGGAGATTACTCTGCTGGAGGAGTTTAAAAACTCACTTCCAGAGATGGTAAGAATTCATGTGGATGAACAGAAGTTCAAGAAGTGAGAAGAGTAGAAGAGATGGCAGATGAATATACATTGGTGCATAAGGCAAAATTTAACTTCCGGCAAGTATTTTCATCCTTGAGAGATAGAAATCGGGAAAAGGGGAGATTCTACACAACAAAACAAAGAGAAGAGCACACTGGTAATAATTAACTACAAGTGAAAAAAAGATACCCAGGAGGGTGAAAAGCTTCAAGTGTTTCAAATTAGATTAGATTACTTACAGTGCGGAAACAGGCCCTTCGGGCCAACAAGTCCACACCGACCCTCCGAAGAGCAACCCATCCAGACCCACTCCCCTACATTTACCCTGGCACTTAACACTATGGGCAATTTAGCACAGCCAATTCACCTAACCTGCACAATATTTGGACTGTGGGAGGAAACCAGAGCACCCGGAGGAAACCCACGCAGACACAAGGAGAACGTGCAAACTCCACACACTCAGTTGCCCGGGGTGGGAATTGAACCCGGGTCTCTGGTGCTGTGAGGCAGCAGTGCTAACCACTGTGCCACCATGCCGCCCATCAATTGTGGTAAGGTGGGACATGTAAAGTCACAGTGCTCGCCATTGAAGAAAGGCGCTGTGGGAAAAGGTGTGTTAAACGAGGCTAAGCCAGTGGGATTGGTGAAAGTAGGAAACTTAAAGAAGAGTGGAGGAGCTGCAGGAGAGTGCCCAGCCTAAGCAGGGGCTGGGTATTGAGTTAGTGCCCGATCTCTGTAAAGACTTCGCCTCTGTGGGTAAGGTTTACTCAGAACAGGGGAAGAAGGGAAAGAAGTTATAATTTTGAGAGATACAGGTTCTATCAGCCTCTAATAGTAAGAGATAGCTGTGTTTGCACTCTTTCTAACATGTTACCCAAGAGAGTGGCAATTTGTGGAATAGATGGATAGAAATTTAGCGTTCCTCTGTGTAAGGTCAGGTTTTAGTGCCAACTCAAGTCTGGGGAAGTAACAGTGGGAGTGATTGACAGAGTGTTAGTTCGAGGAATACAGTTTGTTTCTGGGAATGATTTAGCAGGACCCATGGTGGGAGTGGCACCCTTTACTGTGGAGAAGCCAAAGGAAGATCAGGGAACTGAGGAGTTAAAAACAAATACCCTAGAATTTTTCAAGACTGTGTGGTAACAAGGTCTTGTTATCATAATTCACAGCACAAAGCAAAAACTAAAGAGAAAGATGAAGGAGTTGAGGATCAGTCAGTGGACACCCTGTTTGATGTAATGGTGCAGGCAAAACATAAACAGGCAGAGGGTCAGACAACAGTGTTTAGTCCTGAAAGGCTAATGAACTTACAAAAGAAAGATGAGACAATAAAAAATAAATATGTGGATACTTACTCAGAAAGAGAATCAGACTGTATTCCTGAGAGCTTTTATTTTAGAGATAGAATTCTAAGATGAAAATGGAGACCACAGCAGAGAAATGGGCAGAAGTGCACCAAATTGGCCTGGACAGCACAAGGATGTGGTTAAACTTTGCCATACATGTCATACATGCTAAATGGTAGGTAAGCCACAGGCAGTAATAAAACCAGCACATTTGTTGCCAATTCCTGCATTTGAAGAACCTTTCACACATGTTACAATTGATTGTGTAGGTCCCCTCCCTAAAACTAAAAGTGGTAACCAGTACTTGCTAACCATAATGGATGTGTCTACCAGATTTCTGGACGCAATTCCATTATGAAGTATGAAGGCAAAAAGGAGTTTATGCAGTATGGGCTACTCAGAGTCATTCAGTCAGCCCAAGAGACTAATTTTACTGCTAGGCTGTTTAAGGAAGTCATGGATAGCTTAAGTATACAGCACTTTAAATCAAGTGTGTACCATTCTGATTTCCAGAGAGCTTTGGAAAGGTGGCATTAAGTCTTGAAGACCATGTTAAGAACGTACTGTCAGGATTACCTGAATGATTGGGATAAAGATATCCCTTTCATATTGTTTACCATTAGAGATGCTACCAAGTGAATCTACTCAGTTTACTCCCTTTGAGTTAATATTTGGACATGAAGTGAGAGGGCCTTTGAAATTTATTAAAGAAAAATTGACAGGACCGAAGTTGGAGATCTCACTCTTGGGTTATGAAACTAAGGTGAGGGAGAGATTAAATTGTGTAAGTGAGTTAGCTAAACAGCATCTGAAGAGGGCACAACATGGAATGAAGCAGGTAGCAAATAAAAACTCTAAAATTTGGATGTTTTCCTGTCGGAATGACATACTAGTATTGTTGTCAGTAATAGGAGATCCCTTCAAAGCCAGGTTTAGTGGTCTCTATCAAGTTGAGAAAAAAAATTAAGTCAGGTAAACTATCTAGTAAAGATGCCAGATAGAAAAAGACTGTATTGAGTAAGTCATGTGAATATGTTGAAACCTTACTATAATAAAGACAGGGAACTGGAGAAACAAATGTTAGTTACTGCCACACAGAGTGAGGAATCAAATCCAGATCTCATGGATTTAGATGCCCCTCAAAAATACCTTTAAAAATGAGGAAGTGCTTGAGAAGTGGGGTAGGTTAGTGCACTACCAGTCTCAAGAGCAAAGAACCCAGTTGAAAAATTTCTTATAGCTGTATGAGGACATATGTAGGAAAATGATAGGGAGGCCTAATGCTATTATGCATAAGGTGGAATTAGGGAATGCTGTTCCTGTAAAACAATATCCTTACAGACCTAATCCTCTCAAAGCCACACAGGTCCAGAAAGAAGTGGATGTGATGGTCAATGAAAATATTATCGAACTGAGTCAGAGTGAGTGGAGTTTGTAGATCGTGTTACTTTCCAAACCTTACAGGACTCAATGATTTTGTATGGATTATCCGAAGGTCAATGTCACAACAAAATTGGACTCATATCCAATAGCAAGTTTGAAGGACTGTATAGAGAAAGTAGGACAAGCCTGTACATCACAAAGTTGGACTTACTACATGGTTATTGGCAGGTACGTTTATCAGAGAAATTGAAAGACATTTCTGCATTTGTAAACCCAAATATCAATTCAAGGTGATGCCCTTTGGAATGAAGAAAACACCAGCCACATTTCAAAGACTCATGAACAGAGTTGTGGCTGGATTAACAAATTGCATAGTTTATCTGGATGATGTAGTGATCTTTAGCGAGACATGGAAAGATCATATGGTACAGTTGGCAGAGCTCTTTGAACAATTACGAGAAGTAAAATTGGTAGTAAACTTAAAAAAAAACACAATTTGTAAAGACAAGGTGATGTTCTTGGGACATAACATCTGTCATAGAAGGTTGGCTCCAAGGAACACCAAGACGAAGTCCGTTGAGGAATTTCCATGATCAACTTATAAGAAAGAGGTGCTTTGATTTTTGGGACTAAGTGGACTCTACTGGAAGTTTGTTCCAAAATTCAGCAGCATGGTGGCACTGCAAAAAGCTTTACTAAAGAAGAACACAATATTTTGGTGAACAGAATAATGCGAAGAGGCATTTGGGAATTTAAAAGCAGTATTAACCACTGTGTTAGTTTTAGCTACGCCAATTTTTTTGAAACCCTGCAAAGTTGCAATCGACGCTAGCAATTTAGGAGTTGGAGCTGTAGTGCTACAGGAAGATGATGATGGAATTGAATGGCCAACTGGCTACTTTTCAAAGAAACCCAACACCCACCAGAGAAGATACCCTACCATTGAAAAAGAATTATTCAGTTTGGTACTGGCCTTACAACATTTTAGTGTTTATGTGATGAACAATATGTTGGAAACAGTTGTGGACACTAACCACAATCCTCTTACCTTCTTGGAAAGATTTAAAGACAAAAATATGGGATTAATTTGTTGGAGTTTTATGTCACAGACTTTTTGTTTACAAGTTGTACATGTTGTGGGTCATAAAAATGTGATAACAGATGCGTTATCAAGGACTTAACAGGAAAAGTATAGATAAGATTGGGCAGATTTCAATGTTTTGTGCAGAGAATAATATGAAAGTATAATGTAGATTAATGACCTATATATTTCATTGTAATGGGATTAAGAATTAGGAAATATAAGAACCGATCTTTTCATAATGATAGTTCATTTTTTTCTTAATGAGAGGCAGCTGTTATGAAGTTGAAACCATGTATCTTTAAGAGAGAGTAAATGTTATTCTGAACTGAGAGCTGATGTGTGACATGACAGATGGCAGTCCCAAGTGTACTGGAAAATTGAAAGTATGTAACATTTGGCTATGAAAAGAATGCATGAGTTGGTTGCTATTTTGACATCAATTCAAATTTAACCAATCAATTTAAATTGTGCCGCTGGATAGTAAAATTCAATCAAGTTTGAATTTATTGTTTTGCCAACATCAATCCAATGAGACCATCCTATATTGGGGATATAAAAATGCAAACATTTTTAAAATTGTAGAGGGAGCAACTGCCATTGAGAGAGACCCAAGAAATTAGGAAACACTCTCTATCAAAGGTACCTTGTCATAAGAAACATACTTGCAGTAATAATAAAGAAGATGACCCAGGGAATTCAGCAGTTGGAAGAAGAAAGACACCTAAGACGACAGCCGCTGTATGGTTTTGATATTAAGTTGATGTAATTTTAATAGGTGTTATACTGGAACAACATATCATTATAGGGTTGGAGGCAGATATAAAGCAATTAAGAGAAAGGGGGACTTAGAGTTGTGAATAGTTTTTATTTAATTTTAGTGTTAAAGAATAAATTGATATTATTTTCTTTAAATAGTGGAATTTGGGAGTTCTCTGTCACTCATATTTTAACAGATTACGAGATGAGGTCAGTTTTTCTGGGTGTTTGGTCTAGTTAACAGAAGGTTTCACCGCCGTGTCATAACACATGGTCTAAAAATTAGGGCCAGACCCTTTATTGAGAGACATTGGGAAGAATGTTTACACATGAAGGGTAGTAGAAGTTTGGAACTCTCTTCCACAAACAGCAGTGAATGCAGAATCAGTTGTTCATTTTAAATGTGAGATAGAAAAATTTTGGTCAAAGACAGGAATATAGAATTAAGCTTTGATTTGTCACATGTACCTAAGTAACGTTTTGCTTATGAACAGTACAGGCAGATCATAGTAAACAAGGACCTACAGATCATAGGGTGAAAAAGAAACTACAACTGAACGAATTAAGTCCATGGATGGAAAGTTGGCTTCTGTGATGGTCTGGACTGTGCGCACACCCTTCTGCAGTTCTTTGTAGTCCTGGGCAGATCAGTTGCTTTACCAGGCTGTTATGCACCTGGACAGTATGTTTTCAATGGTGCATCTGTAAAAGTTGGTGAGGAGCCTTGTGGACATGCCAAATTTCCTAAACTGCCTGAGGAAAGAAACAGCATTGAGTCTTCTCGATCATTACAGCTATGGTTGAAGTTCAGGATAAGTTGTCATACCTAGGAACTTAGTGCTCTCCACTCTCTCAACCTCTGCTCTGTTGATGTAGATGAGGGTATGTTCTCCTACCTTCTTTCTGAAGTCAATGATCACTTCTTTAGTTTTGCCGACATTGAAAGAGAGGTTGTTCTTATTGCACCATGACACCAAGCCCTCTATCTCCTTTCTGCATTCTGCCTTGTCATTGTTTCATATCCATTCTACAAATGGTGATCTCATCAGCAAACTTGCAGATGGCATTCATTCAGAATTTGACAACACAGTTGTGGGTGTACAGGGATTACAGTAGGGGTCTAGGTACACATCCTTGAGATGCTCCAGTGTTGAGGGTCATCATGGAGGAGGTGCAGTTGTCTATCTTCACTGATCGTGGTCTGTGGATCAGAATGCTGAGGAACCAGTTGCAGTGGGCAGAGCTGAGACCAGGTCTTGGAGATTTGAGATCAGTCTGAAGGGGCAAATGGTATTGAAGGCAGAACTGTAGGTGATAAACAGGTGTCTGGCATAGATGTCCTTGTTTCCCAGATGTTCCAGGAATGAGACCAAGGCTAAGGAAATATCACCCACTGTGGACCTATTACCTCAATGGGCAAATTGTAGAGGATCGAGGCACTTTGGGAGACTAGAGTTGATGTGGGCCATGACTAGTCTCTGAAAGACCACAGATTAGCCACGATCTTCTCATTGAATGTCAGAACAGGCTTGAGGGGCTGAATGGCCTACTCTTGTGTCGAGCTTCCTATGATCGTAAGAAACTATCTTTTGTTATGTTATGTAACCATTGTTATGTAGATAAATGCAGCAGGCATTTTGCTACTAACAAGAACCCACAAGTTTTTTTTTAGAATTAGAATTAAAATTAGAATCCCCACAGTGTGGAACCAGACCGTCCAGCCCAACAGATCCACACCGACCCTCGGAAGAGTACCCCACGTAAACCCATTGCCCATTACTGTACATTTACCCCTGATTGAGGCATCTAACTTACACATCCCTGAACATTATGGGCAATTTAGCATGGCCAGTTCACCTAACCTGCACATGTTTGGATTGTGGGAGGAATCCGGAGCACTTGGAGGAAACCCACGCAGCCACGGGAGAATGTGCAAACTCCACTCCCAATGCTGGTATCGAACTCAGGTCCCTGGTGCTGTGAGGCAGCAGTGCCAACCACTCAGTTACCGTACTTTTATTTGAAGGAATGTTCACCCGGATTCTGGATTTGCCTCAGCAGAAAAAGCAGACCTTAATGTTTCATTCAAAAAATAGCACTACTGATAATATAACACTTTCTCAGTAATGTATTGGAGTATTAGCCCAGATTCTTGTGCTTAGATCCCTTGAATGAGGCTTGATCATACAACCCTCTGACTTAGAGATGTTGTACATATGCTCACAAAGCAGGTATTTGGCGGCATGGTGGCACAGTAGTTAGCACTGCTGCCTCACAGCGCCAGGGACCTGGGTTCAATTCCCGCCTCAGGCGACTGACTGTGTGGAGTTTGCACATTCTCCCCGTGTCTGCGTGGGTTTCCTCCGGGTGCTCTGGTTTCCTCTCACAGTCCAAAAATGTGCAGGTCAGGTGAATTGGCCATGCTAAATTGCCCGTAGTGTTAGGTAAGGGGTAAATGTAGGGGCATGGGTGGGTTCTGCTTCAGCGGGTCGGTGTGGACTTGTTGGGCCGAAGGGCCTGTTTCCACGCTGTAATGTAATCTGATCTAATTTGTAACCAGAGGGGTTACAAATATATACATAGTCCAAGATATACATAGTAGGAAGAAATACCTGCATGATATCTGACAATAAGATTTTTCACACACTGCCTATTACATGACCAATGTCACTGCTGGTGATGTCATCAACTATCCTATTGATAACCACTTCCATTGTACTATACCTCCCACCGAGTATTCATTCTGTCCATGAATCTTTATATTCTTTTATAATTAACTTGTGCTCAGTATATTTCCTTCTATTCATTAATTTCTGTTCCTCTCCTCTCCACAAAGTGTCTTGTGGCAAAGCTTCAATTGTCAATAGTGGTCTTGCTGCTTCTGAGGAATAGGTACTGTCTGTGTGTTTTTCTGTTAGGAGAGAAGATGACTGTTGTCTGTTCCTTTTCTTTGGGGAACTGTTTTATAGCTGAATATCATACATTGCTTGTACTGGTGAGGTGAACAATTTATCATTATTCCCTGGGTTTTGTTGGGTTAATCTGACTGGGTTTTTTCCAGTCTGGCTTGAGTAAGAAATGGCCACAGTGATAATTACCAGGAAAATAGTGCTTCAGGTCCACTCACAGTACCCCGATGGTGCATCGTATGTCATTTCCTCATAGGAGTTGATCTGTGAAACACTTCTGTGGGACTCTTCAACTTTGTTGGGCTGCTTCAGTCACATTCTTCAGTGTGATGGTCTTTATTATGTCTGCTGGCCATCTGCTTGAGAAATAGTTGTCTTATGCCACAAAGACAAATGATTTCCCTGCAGAAAAATTTAAAAAGAGTTAATCACAGAAAAGCTCTCGCTTCAAACAGACAGTCAATGTCAAATGTAACAAAGAACAGGGGAAGTTACTTCTGATAAGAAGGCAAGCTGTAGACTTGATAGTTTCAGAGAAGTACTTCAATATTTTGGATGAATAAAATCTAAAGAATCATCAATAAATGTTCAGGATAGAAAATTGTCTAAGGATTTAACTCCAGAACGTGTCAGCAGCAGAACTTTGAAGAACAACACTGTACAAGGATCAAAGCCAAAGACAGACATTGTTGTGTGGAATCATAGTTAAATCATTAATTGAGTAACAGCCAAGTTGTGTTGTGAGGCTTAACTTACTTACTTGAGGGATCTTATTTGGTTGCTACATATAATTAAGTTTAAATCATTGTTTCAGTATTTGATTGTTTGAAATATTCCTTAATAAGTAACCAAATTAAAGGTAGCTTGTGGTAATTCACACACAACAATCTTAGCATCCCAAGGGAGAGTAGAGTCTGCACTTGTCTGTGGCTCAGTCTCCTGAACAGTGCCTTTGATGCCTCTGACCTGCAGTGTATTGTAGAGAGAATCTTCCTAGTTTCACTTTGCCAGCAGCAGAAATTCTCCCATGCCTTTTGTTACACGCTTGTTTGGTTCTTTCTGAGTTCATAGCAGAGTCCCCATAGTGTGGAATAAAGCCATTTGGCCCATCAAGTCTGCACAGACCCTCTGAAGAACATCCTGCCCAAACCCAATCCCCTATCCTATCCCTGTAACCCTGCATTTGCCACAGCTACTCCACCTAACCTGCATATCCCTGGACAATATGGACAATTTAGCATAGGAGAAAGTGAGGACTGCAGATGCTGGAGATCAGAGCTGAAAATGTGTTGCTGGAAAAGTACAGCAGGTCAGGTAGTATCCAAGGAGCAGGAGAATTGACGTTTCGGGCATGAGCCCTTCTTCAGGAATGAGGAAAGTGTGCCCAGCAGGCTAAGATAAAAGGTAGGGAGGAAGGACTTCGGGGAAGGGCGTTGGAAATGCGATAGGTGGAAGGAGGTTAAGGTGAGGGTGATAAGCCAGAATGGGGGTGGGGGCAGAGAGGTCAGGAAGAAGATTGCAGGTTAGGAAGGTGGTGCTGAGTTCGAAGGTTGTGACTGAGACAAGGTGGGGGGAGGGGAAATGAGGAAACTGGAGAAACTGGAGAAAAGAATTTAGCATAGCCAATCCACCTTGCTTGCATACCTTTGGACCGTAAGAGGAAACTGGAGCACCTGACAGAAACTCAAGCAGACACGGGGAGAATGTGCAAAGTCCACAGAGATAGTCACCCAAGGCTGGAAACAAGCATGGGTCACTGTCACTGTGAGGTGTAGTCTTCCAGGTGTACAACATTTTTCTAGCCCTGTAAACAATAAGTGACCAAACCCCTCTCTATAGCTCCCTACCTGTGTTTCCATGACTTTCCTGACTAGTTGCACTGGGCACACAGGCTGTCCATGACCATCTCCCCAAACTGAAAAGGTATTGTGACTATGCCAAGTGGTACACCTGACAATTTCCAAGGCCCTGGATTGATATCGGATACTACCCTTGACATACCATGCTGGGACCTCCTCACTGATAGATATCTTCCAAGATTTGACTCGGACTACTCTCCTTGGACATTGTGATATGGCTGTTTGCTTGAGGCACGTGCAATGAATTTGCCAATTTAACTGACAGCAAATGCTGCAGGGGTGAGATTGATGTAGTAATTAGCTGTACAGTAACATGTTCAACCTTTGTCAATGTACTTGTATGTGGAGCACATGTGCCTAGTGCCCATGGAGCATGCTATGATATTATAAACTTCAGAACTTTACAAGCTGTTCAGGAATTGAAAGAATCAATGAAGATAAAACATAGCTACCATCAATCCTGAGGAAGGGTCAGTGGACCCAAAGTGTTAACTTTGATTTCTCTCCACAGATGCTGTCAGACCTTCTGAGTTTTTCCAGCAATTTCATTTTTGTTTCTGATTTCCAACATCAACAGTTCTTTTGGCTTTTAACAAAGATAAACTATTACACTCAAAGGGATCAGTAATAACCCTCTGTCTGGAATAAACTTTAAGGGACAATGACACATGTTTGCAGGAATCAAAAACAATCATTCATGTCTAGAAAAAGAAATTGAAGCTACATGAATAAACTGTTTTGGCCTCTACTTGAAAACTAGCTGCTGTATTGCCACAAGGACAACTGATGGCCCTGCTGAAGAGTTAATCACAGAAAAATTGTGTTCAAACAGTCAAAACCAAATTTAACAAGGAACAATTAAGCGACTTCTGATAAGAAGGCAAGCTGCAGACTTGCAATAATTTGGATGTAAGAATCTAAAGCATCATCAATAATGTCATGTCATAGACTTGAAGGATGAAAACCAACACCAGAACAATTCTGCAGCAGAACTTTAAAGAGCAACCCTGCACAAGGATCAACCCCTGAACACTTCCACAGACAGACATTGTGGGCTGGAATCATAGTTAAATTCCACCAGTAACTAGGTAATAGCCAAGTTGAGTTATGAGGCTTAACTTGTTTACTTGAGGGATGTTATTATGGTTGCTACATAAAGTTTAAATCATTATTTTAGTACTTGATTGTTTTAGATCAGATTCCCTACAGTGTGGAAACAGGCCCTTCGGCCCAACAAGTCCACACCAACCCTCTGAAGAGCAAGCCACCCAGACCCATTTTCCTTTGGCTAATGCAGCTAACACTATGGGCAATTTAGCATGACCAATTTATCTGACACGCACATCTTTGGACTGCGGGAGGAAACCGGAGCATCCGGAGGAAACCCACACAGACACGGGGAGAATGCCTGTGTGGAGTTTGCACATTTGCCCAAGGCTGAAATTGAACCTGGGTCCCTAGTACTGTGAGGCAGCAGTGCTAACCACTGAGCCACTGTGCCACCCATTGTCTATGAGATTTCTTAATAAGTAGCCAAAGTAAAGGTTACTTTTGGTGATTTACCCATGATAATGCCTGGAGTTCAACACAGAGGTCGATCAAAGCAAACAACAAGCTGAATTCACTAGGGATGGTTTATGATTTCCAGATTGGATTTCTCGATGTTTAGAGTCAAAGAGTATGGTACTGAGGAAGGGCTTATGCCCTGATGAAGGGCTTATGGCAGAATATTGATTCTCCTGCCCCTTGGATGCTGCCTAACCTGCTGTGTTTTTCCAGTACCACACTTTTCCACTCTGATCTATAGCATCTGCAGTCTTCACTTTCTACTTTCTTGATATTTAGCTTGTTTGACATGTTTGACACATTAGGAAGTCAAATATTAATGGGGCAAGTTTGGCTGTTAACATGATGTTTAGCAAGCAGTAGACCTCCTTAAATTGCAACACGCCACTGGCTAGTGAAGTGAAGAATATTCCTCCTCTCCTAACTTATAACTTGTAGACATTGGACAAACTTTGTAGCGTCGGGAGGTGTATTACTTACTGCTGTACTCCTCGCCTCTGACCTGTTGTTGTAGCCATTGTATTTATTTAGCAAGTATTGAGTTCTTGGTCCGTGATAACCTCCAGGATGTTGGCAGTGGCTGATTCAGTAATGGTAGCACCACTAGATATTGCTTTGTTTTTAATGAAAGTTGGTTTCATTGATTTAGGAATTAATATTCTGTAGATATTAGAAGGATAGGTGAGATTTGGAAAATATGTTTTTACAGTGTTGTTAGAACTGCAAATATTTCTACTACTATATTACAATGGTCACGGTATTTCAATAATACTTCATTGATGACAAAATACCTTGGGTATGCAACATCGTCTTGGGAAATAAGGCAGGGCAAGTGACTGGGGAGTGCTTTGGGACCAGTGACCATAATTCTATGATTTTTAAAAATAGATATGGAAAAGTTGAATTCTGGTCCACAAGTTGAAGTTCTAAATTGGGGCATGTATGATTTTGTTGATATTGGAGAGGAACATTCAAAAGTTGATTGGAGGAGTTGTACACAGGTAATGGGACATTTGATAAGTGGGAAGCTTTCAAAAGTGAGATATAGAAAGTTCAGTGCCTGTTCCTGTTAGAGTGAAGGACAAGGTTGACAGGAGTAGGGAACACTGGATGACTAGGTATATTGAGGCTCTGGTTAGGAAAAGTATAGTCAGCTGGGATCAAGTGAATACAAAGGATGGTTTCAGATGGTTGTTGTTCAGACTGGACCAATGCTGTGCTGCAAAAATTGGCCTTGGGTCCACTGCTGTTTGTCAATCTATACAAATGATTCGGATGGGAATTTACAGGAGGCATACTTCGTAACTTTGTGGATGACACCAAAATATCAGATGGAGTTTAATTTAGATAAATGTGTGGTGTTGGATTTTGGTAAGACAAATGAGGGCAGGACTTAAATAGTCTGGGAGTATTGTAAAACAGAAAGACCTAACAGTGGAGGTACACAGTTCCTTGAAAGAAGTGGCACAGATAGATAGGGTGGTGAAAGCAGCATTTGGCACATTAGTCTTCATCAACCAGAGAACTGAGTACAGGAGTTAGGTTATCATGTTACAACTGTACAAGACATTGGTAAGGCCACATTTTGAGAACTCTGCACAATTTTGCTCGTTCAGCTGTAAGAAGTTTGTTATTACACTTGAAAGAATGTAAAAAAGATTTACTTTCCTATCCCTGTATTTGTCCAAATGTCTTTTAAATATTGTCAATGTACCCACCTCAACCATATTTGCAGTCAACTTATTTCATAGGCATACCATCTTCTGTGTAAAAAAAAAAGCCACTCATGTTCCCTTTTATTCTTTCCCCTCTAACCTTAAACTGATGCTCTCTAGTAGCCTTTTTCCCAGGATTGAGGAAATCGAAGAAATGCATTCACCTTATCCATGCCTCTCATGATCTTATACACCTCTAAAAGACTCAGTTTCCTATGCTCTAAAGAAAAACGGTCTAGCTTGTCCATACTCTCCCTATAACTCAGACTGTTGAGTCCTGGCAACATCCTTATAAATTTCTTCTGCAGTTTAATAACATCCTTCATATAGCAAAGTGACCAAAACTGAACATAATACTCCAATTGTGGCTTCATCAATATCGTGTACAACTGCAACATAACTTCCCAACTTCTATACTCAATGCTCTGACCAATGAAGACCAATGTGCCAAAAGCCGTCATCACTGCCCTGTATATCTGTGACTCCACTTTCCAAGAACAGTGCACCTAAACTCCAAGGTCCCCCTGTTCCATTAAACTCTTTAAGGCCCTACCATGATTTGACTTTCCAAATACAAGACCTCACACTTATCTATATTAAACTCAATTTGCCATTTCACAGCTCACTTCCCCAGCTGATCAAGGTCCTGCTGCCATTTCTGATCACCTTCCTCACTGTCCACAATACCACCTGTTTTAGTGTCATCTGCAAACTTACTAGTCATGCCTTGTACATTCTTATCCAAATCACTGATATAGATAACAGACAGCAAGGGGCCCAGCACTGACTCCTGAGGCACTCCAATAGTCACATACCTCCAGTCTGACAAGCATTCTTCCACTATTACTCTCTGCTTCACCACCTACCATCAAGCCAATTTTGTACTCAATTTGCCAGCTCCCCATTGATTTCAAGCGATTTAACCTTCAAGAGCAGGCTATGTGGAACCTTAACAAAGGCCTTACTGAAATCCATCTCTATTATGTCTACTGTCCTGCCCTCATCAACCTTCCTGGTCACTTCATCAAAAACTAACAAATTTGTGAGGCATGATCTCCCATGCACAAAGCCATGCTGACTACTGCTAATCAAACCCTATCTTTCCAAATGCATATATATCTTATCTTTTCAAGTAACTTACCTGCCTCATATGTTAGGCTGTGTTGTTAGATGTAGATTGTATGTTGTTAGATGTTATGCTTATCCAGAGCATATGTCGGTGAAGTCCCTGCAGATTGTAATCAATTGAAAATTGGGAGAATTTCAAAGGGGAGATGAATAAGATACAAGCTTAATGCATACCCAAGAAAAATAAATATGGAGCATCGAACACCCTTCAAAGAGTCATACAACACATAAGTAGGCTCTTCAGCTCAACTCATCCATGTCGACCAGATTTCCTAAACTGAAGTAATCCTATACACCTGCATTTGGCCCATATCCACTAAACCTTTCCTATCAATGTACCTGACCAAATTCCCTTAAAATTTAGTTGCAATTGTGCCTGCTCTACCACTTCGTCTGGCAGCTTGCTCCATATATGCATCACCTTCTGTGAAAAGCCTATCCAGCTCTTCTTATAACTCAAACCTTCCAGTCTCTGTAACGTCCTTGAAAGGTTAAAAGAATATGGGCCAAGTGCAAGGAAATAGGGTTCACATGAATGGACATTTTGGTCAGCATGGACCAGTTTGGGCAGAAGGGCCTATTTCTGTGCTGTAGGATTCAATTATTCCAGGACTCTAAGTGTATGCTTGTGATAGCAGTTCCTGGATTGATAGGTTTCATTGTGCATTTACAGACTGGGAATATTACTCTCAATTTCAAAAGAGGGTATGAATAAATGGTTTCGCAATTTGGGTAGATAGCTTTAGTTTTAGCTGGCATCTGTATAATAAGCTGGTTTATCTCTCTCCTGAATCATATGATTCTAAGAAATATCTGCATGCTCCAAGAAAAGTATTTTATTCTAATCTGTCCAGATTTCAATCTCTTTGGTCTGTCTCATTTTGTGATAAATAGTTAGTGATATGTGGTCTGCTTATTATTACTGTGACATAGTTCATCCCGTGCCATCCGGTGTCTTCCTTTTCTAAGCTACTGAATTAATGAATCTAGCTCTAGTTTGGAAAGAAAACTGATCTCCCTGCTTCTGCAACAGAAAAATGGAAAGTGCTTCATATTTGTCCTATGATATTTCCAAAATAATGAAACATGACCAAGAGCTGGATGTTAACATGCAAAAGTGCATTACAAGCAAGTGGAGACTTCAGTTAGTAAAATTGTGAGCTGATAATGAAATCAGCTACTAAGGTCTTCCATTTCACCATTAAATAAATAGGCAGTGACATATCAGTTGCCAAGGCTGAAATCTCATGGAGAAAATGAAGATTCCCCCTACCAGTTGAAGACGCAGTGAAACGCTTTATCTCCTTTTTTTGAAATGATCCACTGCCATTTATTGGGTCAGCAATAGGCCTTCCCTGATTTAAGGATCTAGGGGGTGGAAATCCTGGCCATCAAGAGATCATAGCCAACCGAGTCAATCAGCTCCTTAACAAACAGTAGCCATGACATTGTTGAACTGGGGAGGTGCAAAATACTGCTGGTACTACACTCATTGAGCTCTAGGATTGTTGCAGGATCACAGGACACAGGTAAATGATGGTAGGGGGGAGATTAATGGAGTCGAAGTTGCAGATGAGGTGAATCAGCACTAGGACTGGTGGTGCTCAAAAGAGCATTGAATGAGGGATCTTCGTGGTAGTCTACAAGCAACCCCAAACAGGTTTGTTTGTTCCATTCTCCATATAGTCAGTACCCCATCTGATGCTGGTTTAATGCTATGTCTGTTGTAATCAAAGCCTGTAATTAGTGTATGGAATGAGCTGCCAGAGGATGTGGTGGAGGCTGGTACAATTGCAACATTTAAGAAGCATTTGGATGGGTAGATGAATAGGAAGGGTTTGGAGGGATATGGGCCGGGTGGTGGCAGGTGGGACTAGATTGGGTTGGGATATCTGGTCAGCATGGATAGGTTGAACTGAAGGGTCTGTTTCCATGCTGTACATCTCTATGACTCTATGACTGTAGGCAGTGATTGTTCCTGAGCCATCCTATACTAATATTAATGGAAACTGGAAGGTCATAGGGTTCCCACCCTTGAATTCCAAGCCCCTGCCCAAACACCAAATTAACCACAGGGGAAGGAAAAGGTTCTGTACCTATGTCTGATAACACTCAAAATTTGTGCAAAATAACTTACATGTGCAAGGAGGAAATAACACTTGCCAGTATAAATATATTGCACACCACGTGCATACTATTGTGCAACTGAAGATCTTTCCTCCATTTTTCCTATTGTCTCTACAACAGATGGAATGTGTGGCACTGATGCAAAAGATTTATTTTGTACCTGAGTCATGATTTTGCTCAGCAAACAACTCTTTTACCTGTTAATATGCCCGGAGAAAACATTTTAATCACTTTCTTCTCAACCATCAATGTATCGATGTTTGTTATGTTTTGGAACTATACCTTTATTCATTTATAATAAAATAGAGGAATGAAGGAGGTCATAGGACCTGTCCTGAATTCTACTGACAACAAGCTGAGGTAGATTAGATTAGATTACATTAGATTAGATTAGATTACTTACAGTGTGGAAACAGGCCCTTCGGCTCAACAAGTCCACACCGCCCCGCCGAAGCGCAACCCACCCATACCCCTTACCTAACACTACGGGCAATTTTAGCATGGCCAATTCACCTGACCTGCTCATCTTTGGACTGTGGGAGGAAACCGGAGGACCCGGAGGAAACCCATGCAGACACGGGGAGAACGTGCAAACTCCACACAGTTAGTCGCCTGAGGCGGGATTACTGAGGAGTCTGAGGTGGGTCACACTTGAGGTGTATAAAATTTTATGAGTGCCGGAGACAAGGTTGACAGAAAGAAACCTTTCTCCTTCATAGAGAAACTGTGTCCAATTTTGGGCCCCATGCATCAAAAAGGACATACTGGCACTGGAGCATAGTCTAGTGGAGATTCACACGGATGATCCCTGGAATGGTAGGCCTAACATAAGATGAATGGCTCAGGATCCTGGGATTGTTCATTAGGGTTTAGAAGGTTGAGGGGAGATCTGATAAAAACTTACAGATAATGCATGGCTTAGAAAGAGTGGACACTAGGAAGTTGTTTCTGTTAGGCAGGGAGACTAGGACCTGTGGGCACAGCCTTAGAATAAGCGGGGGTCAATTTAGAACAGAAATGAGGAGACATTTCTTCAGCAACAGAGCTGGGCCTGCAGAATTCATTGCCACATGCAGGACATTAAATGCCTTCAAGGCAGAGATTGACAAATTATTGATCTCACAAGAAATTAAGGGCTATGGGGAGAGTGCAGGTAAGTGGAGTTGAAATGCCCATCAGCCATGATTAAATGGCAGAGTGGACTTGATGGGCCGAATAGCCTTACTTCCACTCCTATGTCTTATGATCTTATGGATCAATGACAAGGTGGTATGGATTTAAGGTAAGGGTTAGAGGTGATGTGAAGAAAATGTTTTTCACTCAGAATATGGAAATCTGGATCCCATTGCCTGTCAGGGTAGTTGAGGCAGAAATCCTCATAATATTTAGAAAATATTTAGATGCACACTTCTGATGCATAGTGCTAGGAAAATGAATTAAAATAGTTAAATGATTTTTTTTTAAACCAGTGCTGAAGCCATGGGTCATGTGGACTTTTTTGTCCTATATACCTCTATGACTCACTCAATGGCTCAGGTTATTGGGGATGAAGGTGCAACACAGAACATAGAACAATACAGCACAGTACAGGCCCTTTGGCCCCCAACGTTGCGCCAACCTGTAAAACCGATCTGAAGTCCATCTAACCTACACTATTCCATTATCATCCATATATTTATCCAATGATTGTGGTATGCACATTGCTTATTGCCATAGAAGAAGGGAGATATTGTATATACCAGGTTTTTTTTTGAAAATGGTTATACATTAAGTTGTATTTTTAAATTCAAGAGGTAACCGAGTTAGGGGTATAAAGATCAGCTAATTAATATTCTATATGGCTATCCAGGCCATGTGATTCATGGAGGAGGACTTTAAGAGGGGAAGAGTCCGTAGAATGTAATTGCAGGACTGGGTTACAGGTTTTCTTAAAAAACATAATTGAACCTCACAAACAGATTCATTCTGTCAGAATCACAAAGCCTCATGTGGTTCTGAAGGAGACGTCACATTTGGAGTGAAACACAGCCGAAATGAGTAGAAATTTCTGGGAATTTGGGGCATTGTCAGAACAAAATGGTAAATCTCTTTTCTTTCTCCTTTTAAAAAGTTTAAAATTCAGTAGTTGGGTTATTTTTAAATTTGCTTGTTTGGTACTGTTTTGAACTGTATAATTTTGTACTTGTAATATTAAAAGATCTATTTTTTCAATATTAGCCTAACCTCAGTTGTTGGTAAAATTCTAGAATCCATCATTAAGGATGAGGTTTCTAAATTCTTGGAAGAGCAGGGTCAGATTAGAGCAAGTCAACATGGATTCAGTAGGGGGAGGTCGTGCCTGACAAACCTGTTGGAATTCTTTGAAGAGGTGACAAGTAGGTTAGAACAGGGAAACCCAGTGGATGTGGTCTATCTAAACTTCCAAAAGGCCTTTGATAAGGAGCCACATGGAAGGCTGCTGAGCAAGGTGAGGGCCCATGGTGTTCGAGGTGAGCTACTGGGATGGATTGAGGATTAGCTGTCTGACAGAAGGCAGAGAGTTGGGATTAAAGGTTCTTTTTCAGAATGGCAGCCAGTGACAAGCAATGTCCCGCAGGGTTCAGTGTTGGGGCCGCAGCTGTTCACGTTATATATTAATGATCTGGATGATGGGACTGGGGGAATTCTAGCGAAGTTTGCAGATGATACGAAGTTAGGTGGACAGGCAGGTAGTACTGAGGAAGTGGGGAGACTGCAGAAGGACTTACACAGTTTGGGAGAGTGGTCCAGGAAATGGCTGATGGAATTCAACGTGAGCAAATGCGAGGTCTTGCATTTTGGAAAAAAGAATACAAGCACAGACTACTTTCTAAACGGTGAGAAAATTCATAAAGCCAAAGTACAAAGGGATCTGGGAGTGCTAGTCGAGGATTCTCTAAAGGTAAACATGCAGGTTGAGTCCGTAATTAAGAAAGCGAATGCAATGTTGTCATTTATCTCAAGTGGCTAGGAATATAAAAGCACCGTTGTACTACTGAGACTTTATAAAGCTCTGGTTAGGCCCCATTTTGAGTACTGTGTCCAGTTTCGGTCCTCACACCTCAGGAAGGACATACTGGCACTGGAGCGTGTCCAGCGGAGATTCACACGGATGATTCCTGGTCTAACATACAAGGAACGGCTGAGGATCCTGGGATT
Source organism: Chiloscyllium punctatum (assembly GCF_047496795.1). Taxonomy (NCBI): domain Eukaryota; kingdom Metazoa; phylum Chordata; class Chondrichthyes; order Orectolobiformes; family Hemiscylliidae; genus Chiloscyllium; species Chiloscyllium punctatum. The sequence goes on from NC_092749.1 coordinate 77,523,605, forward strand.
GTATTCATTGGAGTTTAGAAGATTAAGGGGAGATCTAATAGAAACTTACAAGATAATACATGCCTTGGAAAGGGTGGACGCTAAGAAATTGTTTGCGTTAGGCGAGGAGACTAGGACCCATGGACACAGCCTTAGAATTAGAGGGGGTAAATTCAGAACAGAAATGCGGAGACATTTCTTCAGCCAGAGAGTGGTGGGCCTGTGGAATTCATTGCCACAGAGTGCAGTGAAGGCTGGGACGCTAAATGTCTTCAAGGCAGAGATTGATAAATCCTTGATGTCACATGGAATTAAGGACTACGGGAGAATGCGGGTAAATGGAGTTGAAATGCCCATCAGCCATGGTGGAGTGGACTTGATGGGCTGAATGGCCTTACGTCCACTCCTATGTCTTTTGGTCTTATGGTCTAATATTTTAAACGTTGCTGACTCAGCTTACTGAGGGACAGTTATCAGTCTGAAGTTGAATTGAGAGTCCAGCGGTGTTGATTACTTTTAAAGCTTATAATTACTCATCTTAGCTTTTTTTGGCTCTAATGAAGAGAAGATTTGTTGAAACCAAATGATCAGAAACTTTGCACACAGTCAGGTAGGAGAGATCATTTTCAGAGTGAGGCACAACTGAGGGAACATTTAAATAACTCCAAAGATGCTGGCATCCTATCACCAAACCAACCTTAGTCTACATCTGCACTTCACATGGGCTCTCACCAGACAGCTCAGAGCCAGTCCCCAGAATGGGGGGATTCTGAACCTCCTGTTTACATCTGTCATCCAAGGCTCCCTGATTAATCCAGGTTAACAACCACAATCAAAGATTGCATCGTCAATGAGATCTACCTGGTTCTCGTTCAAATCACTACATTCTTTCTCCCCAGATCCTGGGATGCAGGACCATTTCTTTTTGTAGCCACACCTAGGACATTTTTTGCCCCCAGGTCTGGTTCGTCCAACTTGGAGCTGAACATGGGTGGTGTGTACTGAACCGTAGCCAGTCTCACACACCCAGAACGTTTCAGGAGAGATTCCTCCTCTTGTACAGGTAATAATGGTAGAGGCTGCATCCATCTCGGACTCTGAAGTTTCTTTGAGCTGAACGGAAGGGTCAAACCCACAGCTTCTGAGAGCCTTTCAGGGTGTTCTGAGGGGCTCAGTATGTTTTTCTCCTGCCTGATTTGCAAGGTAACAGTTTCATGTGATCCATATGTTTGTTCAAGATCCAAATATTGTATGTCATAGGACTCTACTTTGCATTAGGTATGTCTATATTAGGTATGTTCTATAGGTATGTCAGGAATAAAAGAATGACTAGGGTAGGAACAGGTCCAGTCAAGGATAGTAGTGAGAAGTTGCGTGTGGAGGCTGAAGAGATTGGGGAGACACTGAATGAATACTTTTCGTCAGTATTCACTCAGGAACAGGACATTGTTGCCGATGTGAATACTGAGTCACAATTAAGTAGAATGGATGGCTTTGAGGTATGTAGGGAAGAGGTGTTGGAAATTCTGGAAAGGGTGAAAATAGATAAGTCCCCTGGGCCTGATGGCATTTATCCTAGGATTCTCTGGGAAGCAAGGGAGGAGATTGCAGAGCCATTGGCCTTGATTTCAAGAAGGGGAGTAGGGATAACCCTAGTAACTATAGGCCGGTGAGTCTCACTTCTGTTGTGGGCAAAGTCCTAGAGAGAATTGTAAGGGATAGGATTTATGAACATCTGGATAGGAATAATGTGATCAAGGATAGTCAGCATGGTTTTGTGAAGGGCAGGTTGTGTCTCACAAACCTTATTGAATTCTTTGAGAAGGTGCCTAAGGAGGTGGACGAGGGGAAAGCGGTAGATGTGGTGTATATGGATTTTAGTAAGGCGTTTGATAAGGTTCCCCATGGTAGGCTACTGCAAAAATTACGGAGGTATGGCATTGAGGGTGAGTTGGAGGTTTGGATTAGGAATTGGCTGGCTGGAAGAAGACAGAGGGTAGTAGTTGATTGTAAAGGTTCATCTTGGAGTGCCGATACTAGCGGTGTTCCGCAAGGATCTGTTTTGGGACCATTGCTGTTTGTCATTTTTATAAATTACCTCAAGGAGGGGCTAGAAGGTTGGGTGAGCAAGTTTGCGGATGATACAAAAGTCGGAGGAGTTGTTGACAGTGAGGAAGGATGTGACAGGTTACAGCGGGATATAGATAAGCTGCAGAGCTGGGCAGAAAGGTGGCAAATGGAGTTCAATGTAGCTAAGTGTGAGGTGATTCACTTTGGTAAGAGTAACAAAAAGATGGGGTACTGGGCTAATGGTCTGATACTTGGTAGTGTGGATGAGCAGAGGGATCTTGGTGTCCATGTACACAGATCTTTGAAAGTTGCCACCCAGGTAAATAGTGCGGTGAAGAAGGCATATGGCGTACTGGCTTTTATTGGTAGAGGAATTGAGTTCCGCAGTCCTGAGGTCATGTTGCAATTGTATAAGACTCTGGTGCGGCCGCATCTGGAGTATTGTGTGCAGTTTTGGTCGCCATACTATAGGAAGGATGTGGAGGCACTGGAATGGGTGCAGAGGATGTTTACCAGGATGTTGCCTGGTATGATAGGAAGATCGTATGAGGAAAGGTTTAGGGGTGACTTGATAGAGGTGTACAAGATGATTAGGGGTTTAGATAGGGTTGACTGTGAGAACCTTTTTCCACGTATGGAGTCAGCTATTATGAGGGGGCATAGCTTTAAATTAAGGGGTGGTAGGTATAGGACAGATGTTAGGGGTAGGTTCTTTACTCAGCAAGTCGTGAGTTCATGGAATGCTCTGCCAGTAGCAGTGGTGGACTCTCCCTCTTTATGGGCATTTAAGCAGGCATTGGATAGGTATATGGAGGATAGTGGGCTAGTGGACTTGGATCGGCGCAACATTGAGGGCCAAAGGGCCTGTACTGCGCTGTATTCTTCTATGCTCTATGCTCTATTAACCTCACCTTGTACCCGTGCAGGGCCATCCCCATGGTTTCAACACCAAACCTCGTCCCCTGAAGTAAACAGTCTTGCTGAGAGGAGACACATCGCCAGTATAGTGTCCCTGCTGCCATTTCACCCAGTGGGAGGCAGTTTAAGGCATCTGCATTTGCAACTTTGCCTCCTGGATGGTTTTCCAACTTATACACAATGAGAATAAGGGTCAACCACTGAATTCGACCAGAAGCTGTAGACAGCATGGACTTTTCTTTTTAGGTAGACTTAGCAGGAGCTTGTGGTCAGCACGGTGGCACAGTGGTTAGCACTGTTGCCTCACAGCGCCAGAGACCCGGGTTCAATTCCCGCCTTAGGCAACTGACTGTGTGGAGTTTGCACGTTCTCCCAGTGTCTGCGTGGGTTTCCTCCGGATGCTTCGGTTTCCTCCCACAATCCAAAGATGTGCAGGTCAGGTGAATAGGCTATGCTAAATTGCACGTAGTGTTAGGTAAGGGGTAAATGTAGGGGTATGGGTGGGTTGCGCTTCGGCGGGGCAGTGTGGACTTGTTGGGCCGAAGAGCCTGTTTCCACACTGTAAGTAATCTAATCTAATTACTACAAACTTACATCTGCAAAAGGTATTAATGGAACTTTCTTGCACTAAAGATATCTGCCACACCTTCCTTCTCTATCTGCATATGTCTCCATTCATCATTAGCCAAAGTCCAGGAAGCATATGCTATTGGGTGTTCTTCCTCGTTGGACCACCGGTGAGCCACCAGTACCCCAATACCGTATGGGAAAGCAATGCACGTCAGCACAACCTCTTACTTGAGATCATAGTGGGCCAATACCTTAGATGACAATAACTGCTTTCTCACTTCCCTAAAAGCTGCTTCCTGGCTACGTGAACATTTCCAAGGCTGATCTTTTTTTAATAGCAGGTGTAAGGATGCCAAGATGGAGGCAAGGTTATATATGAATTTCATATTTAATTCATCAAGCCTCAGAAAGACCTGAGCTCTGGTACAGATGTGGGAGCCAGGGCACCTTTTATCACCTTAGAGGTTTATCACCTTCACATGTCTTCCAAAGGGTGAAATCTGGTCTTGTAAACTGTAGCCCAAGTAGGTCACTTGGGATGCCTGGAACACATTTTTCCCTTCTAAGGCATATGCCCAACTGAGCTAAGCATTTAAGCACTATTTCTAAATTCTCCAAGTGCTTTTTATTGTCTTCCCTGTTATTGGAATGTCATCCAGATAAATGACAACCTGGGGTAGCCCTTGTAAAATCTTCTCCAAGGTTCACCGGAAAAGGACGCAGCTACTGATACTCCAAATGGCAGTCTTGTATATTGGTACAAACACTTATTGGTATGAACTTAGCATACTTACGGGACTCATCTAGTCACTATTGCAAATACAGAAGATTCATGTCCAGCTTTGTGAAGGACAGCCTCCCCCAGTTCTGTGTACAAGTCTTCTATGCAAGGGATTGGGTATTTTTCCCACGGTTTCACATTCGCTTAAAATCCCCACAAAAGTGAACCGAGCCATCAGGTTTCACAATCAATAGAGAGCTGTACTGGTTTGATGATTCCTCCTTTCCAGTCTCCTGATTTCTATCTCTACTTTTGCCTATAAGGCAAATGGCCCTGGGCTGGCTTTGCAAAAATCACAATTGCTTCCTGGTCAACATGTAAGGTGGCCATAGCTCCTTAGATAGTCCTTAGACCTTCCTGAAAAATGTCTGGATATTTAATTAGGACTTCACTCAAGCAGCCTTTTTAATTAAAAACCGTTGAACCAATCAAGGTAAATCTTAATCAATTCTGTCCCATCAAGCTTGGGTCGAAGGATTCTACTACAATCAGTGATAACTTGTATCAACTGCTTCTCATTGGAGGCTGGAACCAAAATCATGCTCTTAAATTGTAATGGGTTCCTAATCTAGATTCTCAGCCTGTCCAAACTTAAGGGTTGGAGTCCAGAGTGAATCTAGTCGAACAAAACCCAAAAGAACTGTGGACATTGGAATACTGAAACAAACAAATGGCTGGAAAAGCGCATCAGGTCTGACAACATCTGTGAAGAGTAATCAGACTTAATGTGTTGGGTCGAGTGACCTTTTCTCAGTACCTGGTGAGTTTTTCCGACCTTTTCAGTTTTCAAATCTTGAAAAATACTGCTTCTGCAATCACTGAAACAGCCGCACAGGCATTTGACCCCCATTAAAACCAGGTGACCATTTAACCAGACATTTTTTGACTGGCTCTGATTTGGATGAAACTTAGCAATTTATCTGAGCCAAACCACATGTAGATAGACTTTTATGGGTACGGATTCACCTGGATACCAACCGGTGAGCTCTCCTATTCAAGTCAGGCCTCAAAGGCCTCCTTTGAGATGTCCAGTTGACATACTGACAGCAACCACAATGGCTTGTCAGGCCACATCCTGAAAAGCATTTTAACCACTCAGTCAAGCTTTGGCTTTGTTTTCTGGTTTTGCTATGAGCTGGTCTAGAGTCCCTCTGCTCTTGATATGTCCTGCATGAGAATATGCAATTGCCTACACTCAAGCTCAGTCATTCTGGTGAAAGAGTCCACTTCCGCTGGGATCCCCTGTAGCTCACATTCTTCACTTGCCACATTCTCTAGTGTCAATGCCAGTTGTAGTGCTTGTTTGAAGTCCAGTTGGGTTTCAGCTAGTAGGCACTTTTGCATGGTTACTTCATTAATCCCACATAGTCTCACAGCATTTCATTCAGGATTAACCCAAAATAACATGCCTCTGCTAATTGACTTAACTTGTCAATCATCCCAATACGGATGCTCCTGCTTCTTCAACTGCCAAATAAAACCAATAGCACCTCAGAATTAGAGGAGGCTTGGTATCATAATAATTCATCAATTCTTGAAAAGTTTTAGCAGCTGGTGCCTCAGGGAAAGTTAGGCTCCTATTAATCAAAAATGCTGTGGGTCTGCAAGCAGTCAGAAGGATTACTTATTGCCTTTCATCTGCCCCCAATGTCATTTGCTTGGAAAAAAATAATGCATCCTTCCACATGCTAGGCCCTTTCTTCAACTGTAGGACCAGACAAGTTAAGGTTTCCAAATAAAGGCAAGATGCCAGAAATGCATTCCTCAGCTCAGAGTCAACTGGTGCGAGCAAATTTTCTTCAGGACTACTGTTTTCTCTCGTAGCCACTGAATTAATTCCAAGGAAGCAAGAATCCCATCACCAAATCATCCTTTATTTACACATACACACTACATGAACTGTAAATACCTTGCTCACAGCCAGTCCCTAGGATGAGGGGACTCTCTGAATCTCCTGTTTAAATCTGTCAGCCAGGCCTCCTGATTGGCTCTAGTTAATAACTGCAAGCAAGGATTTCATCATCAATGAGGTCCATCTAAGAGGCAAGGGGAGGGGGCTCTTTTGAATTATAAATTGTAAGGTCTTTAATCAAGATAAATTGAAGCCCAGGATCATAGGCCCAGCACAAAGCAGCATTGAGTGACATCACAAGAATACTGTAAGTTCATTGGTTATTAAAAGCTGCTAATATACTTTCAGGTTAAAGATAAGTGGGAGAAATATTTACAGATTAAGAACTAAAGACCAGTGACAACTCCTCTATTTAAAAAAAAACAAATTAAGAACTAAGTAAATAAAATTGAGATGCAAGACCAAATGTTAAGTTGTTCCTGCATGATGTGGGAGTTGGCGGACCCCATTATGATTCATGTAACCACGTCTGTCATAAGTGTTAGTTACTTGAGGAACATCAGCTTAGAGTTGATGAGCTGGAGTCTGAACTTCAAACACTGAGACACATTAGGAAAGGGGTGAGTTACCTGGACACTGTGTCAGGAGGCAGTCACACCTCTTAGATTAACTACTTCAAATTTGATCAGTGCTCAGGGATAAGAAAATGTGACTATGAGGAGGGCAGGTAAAGAGATCTAGGAGGTAGTGCTGCAGGAGATTCAGCCCTTGAGCTTGTCTAACATGTTTAAGTATTGCATAAACATGGATACAGAATTGGCTAACTAACAGAAAGCAAAAAGTGGGGATAAATGGGTATTTTTCTGGTTGGCGATCAGTGGCTTGTGGTGTGCCTTAGGGTTAGTGGAGCTGAGTCCACGAAAACATCAGTCACGGTCTTATTGAATTGCGGAGTAGGTTGAAGAGACCAGATGGTCTATTCCTGCTCCTATTTTTATGTTCTTATGATCTTTTTCTTGTTCCTTGTGTGGGCAACAATGGGGCTGTAGAGAGGATGAGCAACGATACAGGGAATCATTCAAGAGGGGGGAGTAAAGAGAAATGTAGTTGTAATTGGGGTGGTATAGCGAGAGGAATAGACACTGTTCTTACTGGTCAGAATCAAGAACCTTGAAGGCTATGCTGCCTGCCCAATTCAGGCTATCTCATCTGGGTTGCAGAGGAACATCAATGGGAGGGGAAAAGCCCAGTTGTTATGATCCACTTAGGCACCAGCAATATAGGTAGAAAGAGGAAGGAGATTCTGTTGCGTGGATTTCCTCCGGGTGCTCCGGTTTCCTCCCACAGTCCAAAAATGTGCAGGTTGGGTGAATTGGCCATGCTAAATTGCCCGTAGTGTTAGGTGAAGGGGTAAATGTAGGGGAATGGGTCAGGGTGGGTTGCGCTTCGGCGGGTCGGTGTGGACTTGTTGGGCCGAAGGGCCTGTTTCCACACTTTAAGTAATCTAATCTGATCTTCCAATCTAATCTAAGCAATCTAATCTAAAAATATGGGCAGCTAGGGGCTAACTTGAAAAGCAAAACCAAAAAGATAATAATCTCTGGATCACTGAGCCATGCGCTAATTGGCACAGGGTTAAAAAGATTAAAGAGGTAAACATTGGTGTGGAAGAAACATGTTCAAATTTGTGTGATATTTGCACCAGTAGTAGGATGGAGGAAGCGGTTCCCTTGGGACAGACTCTACCTGAATCATGCTGGGACCAGAGTCCTGGCAAATCGCATAACTAGGGCTGTAGATAGAACTTTAAGCTAAATAGTTGGAGTTGGGTTCAGTTGCATGGAAAATTATAAAATCAAAGATAAAGGAGAAGGTAAGATTGCAGGCATGATCATTACAAGAACATAAAAGGAAGGGATAGATTGTGCAAATGTCATATAGGGCAAAGGAACAGCAAAAGTGTTGGGAAATTGGATAATAGAGTGAATTTAAATGTATGAAGCATTTGGAATCAGGAAGATGAACGTAAGGCAGGGAAATTAATATGTTCTTACAGCCATTATGGAAACACTGTTACAAGGAGATCAAAACTAGGAGCTTATTTGAGAGGAGATAGAGAACAACAAGGGAAAGAATAGCACACAGAGTTTTAAACAATAGTCACGCTGTGGGAAAGACTATAAATCAACAAACAAAAGGAGCATGTAAAAAGAATACAGCAATAATTATAGGTGTCCTTAATCTTCAGATTCATTGGGTTAATTTAGTTGGAAATGATAATTATGACAATGAATCCATCGAGTGTGTTAGATATAGTATCCAATAGTAATATGTCATGGAGCCAACCAGGGAGCAGGTTATCTTGGATTTGTAAATGTGTAATGAGGCAGGTTTAATAAATGACCTCAGAGTAAAAAATCCCCTAGGCAACATGGGTGCTGGGGAAAAAATAAGCTGGGGGTAAAACAAAAAAAAATCCCCTAGGACAGTGATCGTAACATGATAGAATTTAATATTCAGTTTGAGGGAGAAACTTGGGTTGGAAACTATCGTGTTTAACTTAGATAAAGGAAATTACAATGAAATGGGGATAAAGTCCACTTAAGTGAACAGGGTGGATAGATTAGCAGCAATGACAATAAGCAAACAATGGAAGACATTTAAGGTAATAATTCATGACTCGCAGTAAAAATACATCTTAGTAAGAAAGGGAAAAACCAACCATGGCTAACTAAGGTACTTAAGGAGAATATGACGTTGAAAGAAAATGTGTATAAGGAGGCCAAAGTTAGGGATAAATACGGAATTGAGCAATGAAGGACCAAAAAGATATTAAAGACAAAGACAATAAATTATGAGGGCACTAGGCACTAATAAGGAATATAAAAACAAACTATAACAGCATTTTAAAAAATATAAAACGAAAGAGCTCAAAGTGAACATAGTCCCCCTAGAAAATGAATTTGTGGAACAATGAAATGCAGAGGAGTTGAACAGATCTTCTGCATCAGTCTTTACAATGGAAGATATTTCAAACATCCCATTAGTACAAAAGAATACAGAAGGATTTGAATACCATCACCATCACTTGAGAAGTAGTATTAGACAAACTAGAGGTAGGTAAGTCCTCTGGCCCTGCTAGTCTACATCCAAGGATCGTAAAGTGGAGGTAGGGCATGGTATTGGTTGCTCTCAGCAACATGGAGGTCCAGACTAACACAGCCCCTCATTTGTCAACAGGTTTGATGGTGAAATGTGAATTGGTGCATATTCAGAGGGGGTGAGGTTAGAGTGGGTGAGGGGGGGGGGGGGGGGGGGGTGGAGAAATCAAAGTGGTTGATGTCATATCAGAAGTCAGCAATAAAGAGGTCCAGGGTGGGAAAGAGGTCAGGAGGGAGTGTCCAAAAGGAGGAGGAAGGTTGGAGACAGGTAAAGGGGTCTTCGGAAGATGATTGAGAGTCTTTGTCAAAGAGGAAATCATGGTGGCGGAAGCAGTGGAAGAAGACCTCCACATCATGGTGGGCATGGAACTCGTTGGGGTCAGGGTTGAGGGGCACAAGCGTGAGCCCTTTACTAAGGATAGAATGTTTGGCCTCAGAGTTCGATGTCAGGGAGAATGGCGAAGGATCAAGGGGTAGGATTTTGGGGTGGGGATCTAGAGGAGACTCAAGGTGGAGAGGGGGGAAGGGCGATAGCATGTGATAGGTGAGGGTTAGACATGGTGCAGTGGGGGCACTTCCCACCTACATCTGGGACACAAACCATGCCTTCCATCTCTTCAGAAACTTCCAGTTCCCCAGCCCCAGTGCTTCATCGTCACTATGGACATGTAGTCCTTATAGTCCTTGGCGACCTTTAAGCGGCATTTGGATAGGTACATGGATGGGTGCTTAATCTAGGATAGAAGTTCGGCACAACATCGTGGGCCGAAGGGCCTGTTCTGTGCTGTATTGTTCTATGTTCTATGTTCTATACATGTCCATATTTAACAAATGTGTAGGCCCTCAGCTTTTTTCTCTCTAAAGGAGACCCTGCTCCTTCTAGTACCCTCCTCCGCCTTGCCAAATTAGTCGTCATCCTCAATACATGTTCCTTCGACTCTTCCAATTTCCTCGAAATCCAGGAGATGACTGTGGGCACTCGCAAGGGCCCTAGCTATGCCCGTCTCTTTGTTGGTTACGCCGAAGAGTCCATCTTCATTACATACACTGGTACTGTTCCCCAACTCTTCTGCCATTACATTGATGACTGTATCAGTGCTCATCCTGTGCCCAGGCTGAACTGAAACAGTTCAGTGACATCAGCAATAACTTCCACCCTGCCTTCAAATTCACTTGGTCTATTTTGGACATATCCCTCTTCCCTTTGACATCTCCACTTCCAGATCTGGTTGCAGTTTACATACCGACATTTACTATAAACCCACAGACTCCCATAACTACCTGAACTATACCTCCTCCCATTCCATATCCTGAAAAACTCCATCCTGTTTTCCCAATTCCTCTGCCTCCATTGCATTTGCTCTGATGAGGTAGACATTCCATTCCCAAGCATCCAAGATGTCCACCTACGTTAAACAACACCTTTCTCCCCCCTCTGTCACCCAGACAGCCCTCCACCACACCTCTTCCATTCCCTGCTCCACTGCTCAAAACCGCATCCCAACAAAAATAAAAAGACAGGGTTCCCCTTGTCCTCACCTTCCACCCCATCAGCCTCTGCAACCAATATATCATCCTCAAAAACTTACATCAACTCCAATTAGACCCCACCAACAACAACATCCTCCCCAGCCTACTGATTTCTGCTTTCTGCAAGGACCATTCCCTTTGTCACTCCTTGGATAGTGCCTCACTCCCCATCAACACTCTCCACCAGTACCTTGCCCTGCAACTGTAAAAGATTCAAAACCTGCCAGCACGCCACCTCCCTCACCTCTATCCAGAGACCCCAAACAGTCTTTCCAGGTGAAACAGAGGTTCACCTCCATCCCCTCCAACCTTGATTTACTGTATCCAATGCTCCCAATGAGGTCTTTTCTACCTCAGTGAGACCAAACATAAACCAAGGGAACATTTCACCCAGCTTCTCAGCCAGACCCGAAAGGGCTAGTCTGAACTCCTGTTCACCGCCAATTTCAATTCCCCTTTCCATTCCCTCTCGGACATGTGCATTCTTAGCCTTCTCGATTGCCACAGTGAAACAGACCACAAATTGGAGGAACAACACCTTATTTTCTGCCTGTGCAGCCTACCGCCCGAAGGACTCAACATTGGGAATGGAACGTCTTTAATTTCAAATAACCTTCCCACCCATATTCCAACTCCCTTTCCTGTCCTGCCTCCCCCCTTCCATTCCACCTACTGATCCTTCCTTCCAGATACCAAGCAAATTCCTTCCTCCCATCGACCAACCAGGTCATACCTACTATCGGTGTTCACCTATCACTACTTCATCATTCCACCCCTCTTCCCACTCAAACCACCACCTTCCCCTTTATCTGCAGCACCCCCTAACTGACCTCCATTCCTGAAGAAGGATTATACCTGTAACATTGACTTCTCCACCTCGTGATGCTACCTGGCTTGTTGTGTTCTTCTAGCCTTCTGCTTTTCCACTTTGGATTCCAGCATTCACAATTTCTTTTGTCATTAACTGAAGAGAAAAAAGAGGTCAGAGTTACAGTAGAGAGCGAGATTAAAATAGCAAGTGTCGGGAAGCTCATGGTCCCACTCTCAGAGAAAAGTGAGGTGTTCCACAAAATGACCAGCCAGACTGAATTTAATCCATCCCAGTGATCACAAAGTGCTCAGCAGATGGAGTATATAAAATTGAAAGTAGAACTAGAAAATTGCCTCTTAAACTGGATGAATTTACTGTCTGATCTATGATGGAAAAGGATAAGGCAAAGGGGTACACTTTGCCTTCTCTTGCACCTGCATAGGAAGTTGCCAGGAGTAGTTGATTGGAGGCAAATGAAGAATGGACTAGGGTATTGTGGAGGGAGTAGCCCTTTTGGAATGCTGAAAGGGGAGAAATTATATTGGGTGGTTTCATTGTACTTGGAATGATGAATATATGGGCTACTGAGATGGAAGGTGAGCCCCATCATTATTTGGAGTAGAGTTGAAAGAATGAGAGCAGTAGAGTGGGAACTGGGACAATCAAAATGAAGAGCTGAGTCAATCACGATTGAGGGATCCCAGGTACACATATTGCCAGAACTGGTATGAAGGTAGTATCACTAGAACAGATGCAATGGAAATAGACAATTTCGGGAAATGGAATTGAGTCTTTACAGGACGCAGGGATGGAGGATGTGAAGTCAAGGTTGTTGTAGGTGAAATAACTCCATCAAGATCTGTATCTGGTAATCAAGTTACCCTTTATTTACTCATCAAGGTAAAAACAATGACTGCAGATGCTGGAAACCAAATACTGGATTAGTGGTGCTGGAAGAGCACAGCAGTTCAGGCAGCATCCAAGGAGCTTCGAAATCGACGTTTCGGGCAAAAGCCCTTCATCAGGAATAAAGGCAGTGAGCCTGAAGCGTGGAGAGATAAGCTAGAGGAGGGTTGAGGTTGGGAGAAAGTAGCATAGAGTACAATGGGTGAGTGGGGGAGGGGATGAAGGTGATAGGTCAGGGAGGAGAGGGTGGAGTGGATAGGTGGAAAAGAAGAAGGGCTTATACCCGAAACGTCGATTCTCCTGTTCCTTGGATGCTGCCTGACCTGCTGCGCTTTTCCAGCAACACATTTCCAGCTCAGATATTCTGAATGGCCAGGTATGTTTTGCTCCTGCCTTGCCTAGCCGAATTTTGTGCATCACAGGACCCAATCTCTTGTTGACCATGCATATTACCCATGCAGATCCATTCCCATGGTTTTAACACCAAACTTCATCCCTGAAGTAAACTGCCTCTCCCATTTAAAGGAGTCTTATGGCTAGCAATGGCATTGCTGATGGCATTTCAACCCCTAACAACCCAGCCGCACTCACGACTGATCAAATTTAACGTAGTGTGGAGTCTTCACCCCATTAGCAATTCTGCTGGAACTGTCCCTGTAGCTGCATGAGGGTTGGTCCTATAATCAAACAGGAATTGGGACAGTTTGGTATTGAGTGAAGCTGTAAGCTGTTTCTTTCAGCCTGCCTTCAAAGTTTGGATAGTTCTTTCTGCCAGATTTCTTAAGCTCGTCAAAAATCCCGATATAGGTTCGAGCTGTTGAGTAAAATTGATAGTGTCTCAAAATTAGAAGACGCCTGGGATCGTAATGTTAGCTAAATCTGCCAACTCTTGAAAAGTTTTAGTATCTGGTACTTCCAGAAAAGTTAGGCTCCTAATAACCAAACAAGCAGTCAGGAAAATTACTGGTTGCTTTTCATCTGCCCCAATATCATTTGCCCATTTTGGACCCACTCTTTGATTGCAGGATCAAAAGAGTCAAAGCTCACAAATAGTGGCATAATGCCAGAAATATTTATCTCAATTCAAAGACAACTGTTGTGAGGGAATCTCTTCAGGGCCATGTTTGTGTCTCATCACCACTGAAATAACTCCACAAAGGCTGGTATCCCATTACCAAGTCACCTTTTATTTATACGCATGGAGTTCATGACACTGACCCAGCCAGCACAGAGCAGGCTCCTCGAGTGAATAGGAACCCTGACCCTACTTTTTTTTCCCCGTTTATAATATTTTATGAAATACACAGTTTACAAAACAATTAACATTAACAGCTGTATACAAAGAAACAGCAATTTTACAAGGGAGAGGAATGGAAAAGCCAGGCCCCAAACCCTAATGTTCAACCAGTTTTCAGGGAAATGAGGACAAACCTCAGATCCCAGTTTCAATCATTACAAACAGTAACAATGACATTTGTAGATATAAGACAGTCACATAATACTGACCCCAAGCAATCCAGCAAACTTCCCGTTCCTCCCACTTGCTGGCCACTCTAAGGCAGCCTGACCCTACACACCTTCTGGCTCTCGGTCCACCCCATGTCTCTTTCAGTTCTTGGTCTGCCTGTTCTTTTTATTCAAGACAACATTTATTATTTAATTATACAAAATATGGAAACATTTAATTAAGGAAACAGCTCATCATACAATAACTTGCCAAACAAAACAAAAATTTCCATCTATTTAATTCTCATTCATATAGCAGCATTATTTTAAACAATTGTGGTCAGTAAGGTTACATTTTTAAAAATTAGAAATCTGAAGTCACAGTACTGAAGCAGTATTTGGGATTCAGGAACAGATATATACTCTCCTGTTTTTTTTGTAGAGTCCTTGTCACTGATTCAGCTACCTCAGAGCCAGCTCTCAGAGTGAACAAAATCTCTGACACTTTTGTTCTTTTGTTTTCCTTTTCGCACTGATCCAGCTCCCTCAGAGGCAGCTCTTAGAGTGAACAGAACATCTGACACTCCTGTTACTCTCCTGTTTTTTTTAGAAGGGGGGAAAACACCTGAGTGGGCAGTGACAAGCAGTGGTCCTTCACATCAAAGGGCAATGCTGTGTGATCAAAAAAGGTGAAGGGGAGGGTAGGGAATCCCTTGTTTCTTTTTTTTCTCTTTTTTTTCTCTTTTTTTTCTTCTTTTTTTTTCTTTTTTATCTTTCTTTTATTTTTTAAAATTTTTTTTTACCCCCACACTACCGCCTAACTGCGATAGTGCTTATTTTTCCCCAGCACCCATGGTGTGTGTGTGCAGGTGTGAGAACTCTCCTGTTTATTTTTTTTTCTTTTTCAAGCTATACTTGTTTTTTTTTCTTTTTTTTTTACTGAGCCAATTCTCCACACAATGGGGGGAAAACACCCGAGTGGTCAGTGACAAGCACTGCCCTTCACATCAAAGGGCAATGCTGTGTGATCGACACTCACTCCTGTTTATATTTTTTTTTCTTTTCTCTTAACCCCCACACTACCGCCTAAGTGCGGTAGTGCTTATTTTTCCCCAGCACCCATGGTGTGTGTGTGCAGGTGTGAGAACTCTCCTGTTTAATTTTTTTTTTTTTTTTTAACAATCCCCTAATGAGAACTGAGTTACACCTGAAACACATTATGTGCATCAGGAGTTTAACAATCAGTCCTCACTAAAAGGAATGCCAGTTAACAAACTGGCTAAATGATTCAGCCAGTTCAGGAATCAGGTTTTCCCTCACACCAACAGTAACATACTGACTGTAGCACCAGCCAGCACAGAGTCAGTCCCCTAAACTGAGGGGGGCTCTGAATCTCCCTGTTTATTTTTTTTTTTTTTTTTTCTTTCTTTTTTTTAATTAACCCCCACACTACCGCCTAAGTGCGGTAGTGCTTATTTTTTTCCCCAGCACCCATGGTGTGTGTGTGCAGGTGTGAGAACTCTCCTGTTTATTTTTTTTTCTTTTTCAAGCTATACTTGTTTTTTTTTCTTTTTTTTTTACTGAGCCAATTCTCCACACAATGGGGGGAAAACACCCGAGTGGTCAGTGACAAGCACTGCCCTTCACATCAAAGGGCAATGCTGTGTGATCGACACTCACTCCTGTTTATATTTTTTTTTCTTTTCTCTTAACCCCCACACTACCGCCTAAGTGCGGTAGTGCTTATTTTTCCCCAGCACCCATGGTGTGTGTGTGCAGGTGTGAGAACTCTCCTGTTTATATCTGTCATCCAGGGTTCCCTGATTGGACCATCTTAACAGCCCCCAATCAGAAAATTCATATTCTGTGATCTCCACCTGGCTGATCTCCTTCCAATCACTACAGTAGGAATCAGTGATAGTATAGAATTAAATATATTGCCACATAAAAGAATTAGTAGTTTTAATTAATAGTTTATTACACCTAAGTGGGATTACGCCTCACTGGAGTAGTGTGTTGGAAATGAAGCAATACTATTCTCAGAGTCAATTATTTTAAAAAATTGCAGAATTCTTCAATGTCCTTGGCTTTCAGACTCAGGTTGACAGAAAGCATAGACCAGATTACTAAACAAGAATTACAAATTATTATAAATAAATAAACACTGGCTACGGGCAAACTATTATGATCGATTGGCATAAAACTCTCCTCATTAAAACTCAAACTCCCTTTATAAATTCCCCCTTATAAACTCCCCCTTACACACTGAAACCAACACAGACAGAAGAAAATGCATGGCGTTATAGGTGGAAAGAAATATTAGGAAAGTAATTCAGTGGTTCCTGTTCACAGGATCTGCTGAGTGATTCTTCTACTATTCACAACACAGTTTTTTGGTCTTCATTTTCCAGATGTTTTACTGAGTTACAGGAGACACAGGATGTCTGGTTAACTCTTATAAAAAGTCTCTGACTTGTTAACTAAAAGTAAAACCTTGCAGCAACTGCTGAGGGAATTTATTTCCCCTTCAGACATAAAACAGATTTTGCTCCAGAGAGAGCTTCTGAACTGATAGAAATCTGATGGCTTCTCATCATCTTGTTCACAGGCACAAGCTGATCAACTAATTGGGAACCAATACACAGCTGTTAGCAGGCAGAAGGCCCTTGTCATCAATAACTGATCACTTGTCCACAAAACAATCAGCTCCTTGTTGCCAGCAGAACCTCCAGTTGTATAAACCCTTGACTACAGCTTGCCTGCACCTTCATCGACTACTGCTAGAACCAGCAGCTGTGCAAACAGTACTTACAATGAATGTCAGGTTACTTGCTTTCAAATCATGGAAAAATCATTCAGCAATCCTCGGTTTTTAAAACAGCTCTTTTCCTATTCAGTCCACAATAAAAAAATAGAAAAATGAAAAGCATAGACTTTACAACTGCAATTCATTTAATTTCATTTCAATACTGTACATAGGTTGAGCAAAGATTTATTTTCTATAATGTAGGAATAGATTTGTTTCCAGAATTAAATTATGAAATTTGAATTTACCTTTGGCTTTGTCAGCTTTATTTCCCGGAGAATCAGAATAACACAGTTCTACCACATTAGATGGCTAATTTTAGGCAAATATTTCAAGTTGTGCTAACTATTTGTAATGAGTTTAACTGCATTGTTTGACTTGAAAGTGTGGAAACAGCTTATCTGTGGGAGTTGCTAAATGTCTTTGAATTACTGTTAAATCAGATCTTTGAATAATTATTGCAATAACAAAATGAACCAGTGAAAAGCAATCCTTTAGCTGCAGTCAACTGAATTGCACACATGGGATAGGAAAGAATGTTTCTTCTAAAATACTGTATATTTTTCTGATTCAAAGTTCAATAGCCTAACAGGATCAAAACTGTTGATCACTAAAGATTACCAAACAGAAGCTGCAAAAAATTGGGTGCAGTGCTGGAGTTATAGGTTTCCAAACCCTTGGAGTATTGGCCACTCCTACTCAGAGATTCCTTTCAGTCCATTAAATTAGATCATGGCTAATCATCTACCTCAATGTCACTTTCATACACTATCTTCATATTACTCTCCAGAAACCTAATGATTTATATCATGAACCTACTCATAGTTAAACTTCCAAAGCCTCTAGGGTAGAGAATTCGTGCCTATACTTATCATCCAGAAATGTGGCTGAGATTTTGCAGGAGTTGTTGGTAATGTTTGATGTACTGTGGACAACAGATTGTCTGTGTCTCACTGTATGTCTGTCCTTCAATGTGCAGAAAGAGAAAAATACTTTTTCTTTCAATTACTCGTTGCGATGTCCCAAAAATAGAAATAGTGGTTAACAGTCCTGTGCAGTCACATGACTGTGCTTATTGTGAAACAAAGCTAAGCTTGGAAACTTAAATTGCATAACAAACAGGAAAGGCAAATAATGTTTGCAGTTTTTGTAAAGTTGTTTTGTAGCTACTGAATTTTGTAAAATATTGACTTCAATATTTTACTAATTATCAATGTTATGCAGAGAAAGGAGAAGTGAAACGTTGGCAAGTTTTTCTCAAGGGTACATGTTGTTCTGAGTGAAAATGGAAAAGGAAACCAGAGGTAAGATGGCACACATGATTGGTTTTTCTATGAAATTAAACCAGATAGTCACTGTGGCTTGGCACAAGTTTTGAAACATTTCCTGTGTCTTTCACCATGCTCAAACTTGTACAGTTTTAGTTTGAAAAGATGCATTGCAGTTGAAAATTGGTTAACAAAAACCTTTGCTTTGTTGCAGAACTGATAATAAGAATCATAGGTTGTACAATCATAGATATTTTTTCCCATAAGAAACAATTTTTAATTTGTCTGTGGATTCAATTTCCAATTTGTATAAGTGCAGTAAACATTTCCAGCTCTTTTTGCCTAGACTCGTAATCATGGAGTATAGAAAAAGCCCTTCAGTCTATCACATCTGAACTGCCAAAAGAATCATGACCTAAATTAAACCCTCTTTCCTGCACTAGGACCACAGCACTGAATATTATGGCTCTTCACGACTTCACTGAAGTACTTTTTATGGTTGTGAGGTTCCCACCTTAACTATTCTCATAGACACACAACACCGCCCGGATGAAAAGACATCTACCTCAAATTCCCTCTAAAACCTCCTTCTCTCACTTTAAAATTTTTCCCCTTTATTATTGGCCCTTTGACTAAGGGCCAATGGCTTTCTATTGTTATGAAGTTGAAGGCGTATATTATACCTTTAAGAGAGTATGAAGGCTGTTTTGACAGTGAGATTTAACGGATAAAGTATAGATATGATTGAATTATACTAATGTTATATGTATGTGTATTTCATTGTAATGGAGTTAAGAATTAGAAAAGAAAAGAAGCCACCTTTTCATTGTGTTAGTTCTTTGTTCCTTAAGAGGGGAGGTATTACAAAATTGAAGGCGTGTTCTCTACCTTTAAGAGAGAGTGAAAGATGTTTTAGCAGTGAGAATTCGCAGGCAACTGTCATGTAACTGACTAGCAGTCTCGGAGTATACTGTAAAATTGAAAATATGTAACATTTGGCTGTAAACTAGACACTTCAGCTTTTTTGACTATCAAAGCCAAAGATCCTGAAATCTCCCTGGCTTCCCAGAAAATCCTAGGACAAATCCATCTGGCCCAGTGGACTTACCTATTTTCACACTTTCCAGAATTGCTAACACCTCCTCCTTGTGAACCTCAATCTCATCTAGTCTAGTAGCCTGTATCTCAATATTTTCCTTGACAACATTGTCCTTTTCCAGTGTGAATACTGACAAAAAAAATATTCAATTAGCGCTTCCCCTATGTTCTTGGACTCCATGCACAAATTCCCACTACTATCCTTGATTGGCTCTAATCTTACTCCAGTCATTCTTTTATTGCTGATACATCTATAGAAGGCTTTAGTGTTTTCCTTGATTGTATCTGCCAATGACTTCTCATGTTCCCTCCTGGCTCTTCTTAGCTCTCTCTTTATGACTTTCCTGGCTAACCTGTAACTCTTAACATGTTCCCTCCTGGCTCTTCTTAGCTCTCTCTTTATGACTTTCCTGGCTAACCTGTAACTCTTAAGTACCCTAACTCAGCCTTCACATCTCATCGTAATATAAGCCTCCTTCTTCCTCTTGACAAGAGACTCAACTTCTTTAGTAAACCATAGCTGCCTCGCTTGACAACTTCCTCCCTGCCTGACAGGCACATACTTATCAAGGACATGAATAAGCTCCACATTTCAAATGTGCCCAACCCCTGCAGTTTCTTTCCCCATCCTATGCATCCTAAATCTTGCCTAATCACATTATAATTGCCTTTCCCCCAGCAATATCTCTTGTTCTGTGGCATATACCTATCTCTTTCCATCACTAAAGTAAACATAACTGAATTGTGGTCACTATCATCAAAGTGCTCAGCTACCTCAAAATCTATCACCTGGTTAGGTTCATTACCCAATACCAAATCCAATGTGGCCTCGTCCCTTGTTGGCTCATCTACGTACTGTGTCAGGAAGCCCTCACATACACATTGGACAAAAACTGACCCATCTAAAGTACTCAAACTCTAGTATTTCCAGTCAATATTTAGAAAGTTAAAGTCTCTCAAACTGTTTCTCTCGCTCCCGTTACTCTTGCTCCTATCCAGAATTAGCTTTGCTATCCTTTCCTCTATATCTCTGGAACTATTTGGAGGCCGATAGAAAACTCCCAACAGGGTGACATCTCTTTCTGTTTCTAACCTCAGTCCATACTGTCACAGTAGACAAGTCCTCAAAAGTCCTTTCTGCCACCGTAATACTGTCCTTGACTAACAATGCTACACCTCACCCTCTTTAACAATCTTCTCTGTTCTTACTGAAACATTTAAATCCCAGAACTTGCAACAATCATTCCTGTCCCTTCTCTATCCATTTCTCCGAAATGGCCACAGCATTGAAGTCCCAGGTACCAACCCATACTGCAAGTTCACCCACCTTATTCTGGATGCTCCTGGTGTTGGAGTAGACACACTTCAAGCCACTTTCTTGCTTGCCAGTGAACTCTTACAACCTTGAAACCTTATATTTAACCCTACTACTCTCAACCTCCTGGACATTGGAACTAAAATTTAATTTCCCAGCCCCCTGCTGAATTAGTTTAAACCTCTCAAAGAGCATTAACCTCCCAGGATATTGGTACCCCGCTCTTGTTTGTAGAGGTCCTATCTACCCCAGAATGATCCCCACTTATCCAGGTATTGAAACCCTCCTTCCTGCACCATCCCTGAGGGTAGAGCCGATCAGTGCTAGGCAGCGGAAGTCGGGAATGTCCTTAATGAATACTTTGCTTCATTATTCACTACTGAGAGGGACTTTGACTTTTCTGAGGATGGTGTGAAACAGACTGTTATGCTAGAATAGGTTGCTGTTTGGAAGGAGGATGTGCTGAAACTTTTGAATATCATAAGGAAAGATAAATGCCCTGGGCTAGATGGGATATACCCTCAGTTATTTCAGGAAGCGAGGGAAGAGATTACTGTACCTTTTGTGGTGATTTTTGTGCCCTCACTGTCCACTGGAGTAGTGCCAGATGATTGATTTAGATTTAGATTCTGTACAGTATGAAAACAGGCCCTTTGGCCCAACAAGTCCACACCGACACTCTGAAGAGTAACCCACCCAGACCCATTCCCTTACCCTGCATTAACCCCTGACTAATGCATTAACACTATGGGCAATTTAGCAAGGCCAATCCAACTAACCTGCACATCTTTAGACCGTGGGAGGAAACTGGAGTACCCGGAGTAAACCTACACAGACACAGGGAGAATGTGCAAACCCCACACAGACAGTCGCCCAAAGCTGGAATCGAACCTGGGTTCCAGGCAATGTGATGCAGCAGTGCTAACCACTGAGCCACTGTGCTTATTGGAGAGTGGCAAATGTTATTCCCTTGTTCAAGAAAGGGAATATGAATAATCCTGGCAATTACCTACCAGTTCGTGTTACGTCAGTGGTGAGCAAAGTATTAGAGAGGATTCTGAGAGACAGGATTTATGATTAGTTGGAAAACTTTAGTTTGATTAGAGGGGCTTTGTGAGGGGCATGTGATGCCTTAGAAACCTTATTGAATTCTTTGAGGATGTGACAAAACACACTGATGAAGGTAGAGCCATGGATGTGGTGTACATGGATTTAGCAAGGCGTTTGATAAGATTCCCTATGATAGGCTTATTCAGAGGAGGTAAGGAGGCATGGGATACAAGAAAATCTGTCTGTCTGGATACAAAATTGGCTGGTCCATAGAAGACCAGAGGGTGGTGATAAATGGAAAGTATTCAGCCTGGAGTTCAGTGACTAATGGTGTTCTGCAGAGATCATTCTGAGACCTCTGCTTTTTGCAATTTTTATAAATGACTTGGATGAGGAAGTGGAATGGTAGGTTAGTAACAACATGAATGTTGGTGGAGTTGTGAAAAGTATGGAGGGCTGTTGTAGGTTGCAATGAGACATTGACAGAATGCAGAACTGGGCTGAGAAGTGGCAGATAGAGTTCAACCTGGAAAAGTGTGAAGTCATTCACTTTGGAAAGTCGAATTTGAATGCAGAATACAGGAGTAAAGGCAGGATTCTTGGCAGTGTGGAGGAACAGAGAGATCTTGGGGTCCATGTCCATACATCAAGACATAATTAAGGAAAAAAAAATTAAGACAAAGAACACTTTAGTTCAATCCCTGGCTCCTGGGTTTGGGTAAAGTCAGTACCACTGCAAGACCACCATGTCAAGCGGCTAGGATACTGGGCTGCAAGACTCCAAAGAAGCAGCCCCAAGGACCAATCTCATCAACTATCCTGGTAAGGAAAATGTCGCAAAAGCTGCCCAAATGATTCCCGGGCCATTGAATGCTGGGCTGAAAGCACCTCAATGCCAAAGCGGCCGCCAACCTCCACCAATGTAGAAGCTGGTTCTGGGTCCCCATGCTCACTCCTCTGCCTGCCGCCTCTTCAATTTTAGTTCCAAAGTCCTGCTCCAGTCTCACCAGCTGCCTCATCACTGTCCTCCAGATCCCATTCCAGGCTCATCATCTGTCGTCAACTGTCAGAGTCTCACTCAGGACTCACCAGCCACGATCATGTTCCGGACCTCAATGAAGATGCCTTGGGGCTCAATGGTTAGCACTGTGGCCTCACAGCGCCAGGGGCTCAGGTTTGATTCCAGTCTCAGGTGACTGTCTGTGTGGAGTTTGCACATTCTCCATGTGTCTGCGTGGGTTTCCTCCAGATGCTCCACTTCCTTCCCACAGTCCAAAGACGTGCGGATTAGGTGGATTGGCCATTCTAAATTACCCATAGGGATGTGTAAGTTAGGTGCATTAGGCAGAGGAAATATCGAGTAATAGGGCAGGGGAATGGGTCTGGCTGGGTTACTGTTTGCAGGATTGGTGTGGACTTGTTGAGCCAAATGGCCTGTTTCCACACTATAAGGATTCTATGATACCAGCTGCTGTCAAAATAAGAATAAAAAGAGGAAAAAAAAATTTAAAAAGACAATTTAACAAAAAAAAAAGAGTGGATGAGCCCTGGATACAAGAGCCCAAACACTGCCTCGTCCACCATCACCATGACAGTCCACATGTGAGAAAGAGAAAGAGCGTGGGAAAGAGAATGAAAAATAGCAATGTGTGTAATGAGTGAGATAGAGGGATCATGTTGCGGAAATGAGAGAGGAGTGTGGGTGAGGGAGTAGGGGGAACATACGTGAGGGAGTGAGTCAGTGAGAGAGCATGAGTGTGTGTGAAGGATGTACACGAATACATAGGGGAGTGAAAGACAGGGCGGAGTTGAGAGGGAGGGCGAGCATGTGTGAGGGAATCAATTTCGAAATTCACATTTAGTATTGTGCAAGACAATATATTCTGAATTGTGCTCAGGTTCTTTTAGTGAAAAGAATTGAAATGTGGCCTCTCACACAAAATCCTGAGTCACATGGCTAGATTGGGAAGCTGTGCTGTCCTCCTGAGTGAAGGTTGAGGATACTTTATACAGATGTTCAAAATCATGAGGAATTTGAACAGAATAAGTAAAGGTTAAAGAGCTAGGATCTAGAAGGTGCTACCTGAGATTACAAAGTTAATTCTTGTTTTCAAAACAGAATAGGGTGGCACAGTAGTTCAGTGGTTAGCACTGCTGCCTCACAGTGCCAGGGACCTAGTTTTGATTCCCCCCTTGGTTGACTGTGTGGAATTGCACAAACTTTCTGTGTCTGCGTGGGTTTCCTATGGGTGTTTCGGTTTCTCCCAAAGTCAAACGATGTGCAAGTTAGGTGGATTGACCATTTCTAAATTGGCTACAGTGCCCAGGGATATACAGGCTAGGTGGATAAGCCATGGGAAATACAGGGATGAGGTGGATCTGGGTGGGATACTCTTTGGAGGATCACAGTGGTCATGATGGGCAGAATGACTTGCTTCCACACACAGGGATTCTTTGAAATGGATGATTTTCTGAAAATAAATTATTATAGGACTATTAAGGAAAAGGGGAGAGATGTTAGCTGAGTAATTATTGCAGAGAACTGCATGGACATGAGGAGCCAAGTGTATGCACTGCCCTGCACTTCTGTGCTATAAACATTCTATGATGCTAACCCATTTAACTCAGGGTTCTCCCTGCCACCAGTCCCATGAAATTTTCATTCCATTTATCTTGGTTAAATTTGCAAACTAATTGTCAATGGTGATCTGGTTGATAACATTTGTTTCAAGTTTAAGGCAATTACTTAGGTATTGAGGTAAAATCTTGCCAAATTTGGTCTACAAATTACAGTTGTATGTCGATGAGAGATTAAAAAGCGAATTAAATGACAAGACTGCTGACAAGACTGCACCTGCATCAGTGATGTGATAAATCTTCAGTATTTGATAAATATTCAGGTTTCAGTTGTATTTATTTGTTTGCTGTAGTTTCCTATATATCTGAAATACGTTTCAGCTCAGTATGTTCAAAGGAGTTATGAGAGGATATTATTTTTCAAGACTCCTACAGCTGGCTGTGGGGTTCAGTATCTTGGTAATAGTGAAAGTCAAATGTGCCAATTTTATTGAGGTCAGTTTCATTTAATTTCTTTTATGTAACATCTGCACGTACAGGTGGTGTTTCACTGATTTTCTTCTTAAAGTATGCTCAAAACACTCTCTTCATGATATATATTTATCAGTTATATTTTGAGCAGAATGCACTGGTAGTAAGAGAATCTGCATTTAAAGCAATGTGATTTCAAGATGACTCAGCTCTATAGATAACATGTTTCATGGGCAACTTTACTCTTGTACCTAGATCTTCCAAGTGTTCCTATGCATGATCACTGGGTACAAATTACTTGGTGTAAAAAGAGATACATGGGTAGGCTCTTTAGAAAATATTCAGTTTACAGAAAATTAAAGGCATATTCTGGTTTACTTCATTTTACAATTGATAAATGCTTCCTCTAAAGGGTTGACATAAGGAGGTAAGATGTGTTGGATAGGCTAAATGATATTAAGGTGGACAAATCCCTAGGACCAGATGGGATCTATCCCAGGTTGCTGAGGGAGGTGAGAAAGGAAATAGCTGGGACCCTGATGGATATCTTTGTAGCAACCTTTAACACAGATGAGGGGCCGGTGGGCTGGAGGGTTGCTCGTGTTGTCCCCCTGTACATGAAGGGTGGTAGGGATATTCCGGGTTACTGCTTAAAAATGTGTTGCTGGAAAAACACAACAGATCAGGCAGCATCAAAGGAACAGGAGAATCGACATTTCGGGCATAAGCCCTTCTCCTGTTCCTTTGATGCTGCCTGATCTGCTGCGCTTTTCCAGCAGCACATTTTTAAGTTCTGATCTCCAGCATCTGCAGTCCTCACTTTCTCCTATTCCGGGTAACTACAGACCAGTGAGCTTGACGTCAGTGGTGGAAAAGTTGCTGGAGAAGGTACTGAGGGATGAAATCTATTCATATTTGGAAAAGAATGGGCTAATCAGTAACAGGCAACATGGTTTTGTGTGGGGTAGATCGTGCTTTAGCAACTTAATAGAGTTCTTTGAGGAAGTGACCAAGTTGATAGATTAAGGAAGGGATGTATGTACTGTAGATGTCATATACATGGACTTTAGTAAGGTGTTTGATAAGGTTTCCCAGGGTAAGCTAATGGAGCAAGTTAAGTCATATGGTGTGCACAATGTTCTAGCTAGGTGGATAAAGAACTGGTTGAGCAACAGGAGACAGAGAGTGATAGTTGAAGGGAGTTTCTCAAAATGGAGAAAGGTGACCAGTGGTGTTCCACAGAGATCAGTGCTGGAGCCAGTGTTGTTTGTAATATACATAACTGATCTGCAAACAACATTGTGTCAGCCCAAAAGCAACAAGTATTTCCTTGACAGCTTTTTCGATTACTGGGTGTCTAACATTCATTGAGACACCAGATATTAAAACCTTTCAAGAACTGGCAGACATAGTTAGGGAATAGTATGACCTCAATCCTACTCTAATACTGAAACACGATTACTTTTACTTGGCAATTTGAGAACTAGGGGAATCCGAATCAGGATTTTTTGACTTGGTTAAGATAAGTGGCAGAAGCCGATGACTTTGGTTTAACTCTTAATGAGATGCCCAGAGACCGTTTGGTATATGGGATTAATGATGTAACTATGCAAAAACACCTGCCAAAAGAAGCCCAAGTGGACTTCAAACAGGTGCTGTAGCTGGCTTTATCATTGGGAAATGCAGTAAATGGAGCTTACCAGTTGCAGGGTATTCCTGTGGAATTGGACCCCGTCTCCAGTCAGACTGAGCTTGAAGAATGCCACTTGAGCACAGGCAATTGCAATGTCTCAATCAGGACATCTCTTGATCAAAGAAACTCAAGGTCAGACCACAGCAAAATCCCAAATGAAGCTAAACCACAGATTCAATCAATAAGCACATCGACCTGGACCCAATATACCGGCCACTGCAGCAGACAGCTGGAACTGAGAACCAGAAGTGGCGGATACAAATCACTATAAATATCGGAGGAAACATCACAGAAGCGCTTCACAGGAGGCTCCCAAGCACTGACGATGTCACCTAGACAGGGGATGAAACTTCTGCAACACAAATTCCCAGCTCAGCGAACAGAACCACAACAACGAGCACCCGAGCTACAAATCTTCTCCCAAACTCAGCCAAATGGTTAGAATTTTCTTCAGGATCCTGGACAACAAGCCATTGTTGTTGCTGCCAGTATGCAGACTTGAGACAGAAAAAGTGCCCTACTAGACCTAAACTGAGTAAGATAACTCATAGGCATGTCCAGGAGGGTATCCAGGAGAGTTTATCCTCAGGAAAGTACACCTGCATCTGGTTTGGAACAGTTAAGTTGCTTAGCAACATCCAAATCAGAACCAATCAAAATAAACATCTGGTTAAATGGTCATCTGGTTCTAATGGTGATTGATATTGGCGTGGCCATATCAGTGATCGCAGAACCAGTTTTCAACAAAATTTGCTCTGGAAACCAGCCTTTAGGTTTGTGCAAGACCTACGTTAGGCTGAGAACCTATACCATGGGACTTTTACAGATTAAGGGTACATTTTTGATTCCGGTCGCTTATAAAAAGCAACTGCCTCAGTTAACAGTGATTTATAGTAAAATGCTTGAGCACAAGCTTGCTGGGGTGAAATTGTTGTAAGAGATTCACCTACACTGAGTCAACATTTTTGATTAGAAAACGGTTGCCTAAGTCCTAATTAAATACTCAGAAGTCTTCCAGGAAGGCCTAGGGACTATTAGAGAAGCCAAGGCCACCTTGGACAAGGAAGCAATTCCATGATTTTGCAAGTCCTGCCTAGTACCATTTGCTTTATGGGCAAAAGTAGAGGCGGAAATCAGAAGGCCAAAAAGTGAAGGAATCATCAAATTTACGGAATGGAATGCATCCGGTTGGATCGATTTTGGGTCAGCTCGCCTTTGTAGGGATTTTAAGCAAATAGTAAAATCATTTTTGAGCTGGATAAATAGCCAATTCTTTGGACAGAGGGCTTATACACAAAGTTGGCAGGGGAGCTGTTCTGCACAAAACTGGACATGAGCCACATTTACTTGCAATTACACTTAGACAAGGATTTCCAGAAGTATGCTACAATTAATTCACATAAGGGCTTGTTTCAATATACAAGACTGCCATCTGGGGTATCATCAGACTGTTCAATTTTTCAGTGGATGACAGTTTACAAGGCCAACCTCAGGTCACCATTTACATAGATGACATTTTCGTAACAGGGAAAACTAATAAGGAACACTTGGAGATCTTAGATATAATCCTAAGGCATTTTTCCAAGGTGAGCATACACCTGAGAAGGGCAAAATGTGTCCTCTAGGCACCCCAAGTGACAAAATTGGGGTACAGAGTTGACAACACCAGGTCACACCTACTGGAAGATAAAGGGAGGGCGATCAAAGGGGCTCCAACTTCCACATGAAAAGGAGCTTAGATCAATTTTTTTGGATGGTAAATTATTACAGAAAGTTCATACATAACCTGGCATCTATCCTGGCACTTTTGCATCAAGTCCTAAAAAGTGTCAGCCTTGGAAATGATCGCATAGACAAACTCTTCCTTTAAGTGAAGTAAACAAATCACTATCATCTTCTAAAGTGTTAGCACACTGTGACCCCAAGAAAGATCTGGTATTGACATGCAATGCCTCCCTGTACAGCATCGGGGTGATATTAGCTCATAGGTGGCACAAAGGAGAGTAATGCCCAATAGCATATCGATCCAGGGCTTTGGCTAATAGAATATGAAACATAGAACATTACAGCACAATACAGGTTCTTCACCCATTGATGTTGTGCCAACCTGTGGAACCAATCTGAAGCCCACTACACTATTCCATTTTCATCCATAATGCCCTTTCATTCATTTAAAAGCCCTTAAGGTTGGTGAGTCTACTACTGTTGTAGGCAGGTTGTAGGCAGGTTGTTCCATGTCCCTACTACTTTCTGACTAAAGAAACTACCTCTGACATTTGTCCTATATCTATCATCCCTCAATATAAAGCTATGTATCCTTGTACTGGCCATCACCATTCCAGGAAAAAGGCTCTCACCGTCCACCCTATCTAACCCTATGATTATCGTACAGGTCTCAATTAAGTCACCTCTCAACCTTCTTCTCTCTAACAAAAACAGCCTCAAGTCCCTCAGCTTTTCCTCATAAGACCTTCCCTCCATACCAGGCAACATCTCCTCTGAACCCTTTCCAAAGCTTCCATCCTTCCTATAATGTGGTCACCAGAACTATACAGAATACTCCAGGTGCGGCTGCACCAGAGTTTTGTACAGCTGCAACATGACCTCAGCGCTCCGAAACTCAAGCTCTCTACTAATAAAAGCTAATACATCGTATGCCTTCTAAGTAACCCTATCAACCTGGGTGGGAACTTTCAGGGATCTATGTAAATGGACACTGAGATCTTTCTGTTCATCTACACTACCAAGAATTTTACCATTAACCCAATACTTTGCATTCCTGTTAATCCTTCCAAAGTGAGTCATATCATACTTTTCTGCATTAAACTCCATTTGCTACCTCTCAGCCCAGCTCTGCAGCTTATCTGTGTTCCTCTGTAACCTACAACAGCCATCGGCACTATCCACAACTCTACCCATCTTAGTGTCATCTGTAAATTTACTAACCTATCCATCTCGCTCTCATCCAGGCCACTGATAAAGACTACAAACACAGCGGCCCCAGAACAAATCCTTGTGGTACATCACTAGTAACTGAACTCCAGGATAAACGTTTTCCATCAACCCCACCACCCTCTGTCTTCTTTCAGGAGCCAATTTCTTATCCAAACCGCTATATCACCCACAATCCCATGTCTCCATATTTTGTGCAATAGCCTACCATGAGGAACCTTATCAAATGCCTTACTGAAATCCATATATACCACATCAATCGCTTTACTCTCATCCACCCTCAAAGAACTCAACAAGGTTTGTGAGGCATGATCTACCTTTCACAAAACCATGTTGATTATCCCTAATCGAAGTATTCCTTTCTAGATTATTCTAAATCCTATCTCTTATAACCATTTCCAACACTTTACCCACCAACCGAAGTAAGGATCACTGGTTTATAATTACCAGGGCTATCTCTACTCCCCATCTTGAACAAGAGAACAACATTTGCTATCCTCCAGTCTTCGGGCACTTTTCCTGTAGGCAATGACAACATAAAGATCAAAGCCAAAGGCTCTGCAATTTCTTCTCTGGCTTCCCAGAGAATCCTTGGATAAATCCCATCCGGCCCAAGGGATTTATCTATTTTCACGTTTTTCAGATTTGCTAATATCTCCTCGTTGTGAACCACAATCCCATCTAGTCTAAAAGCCTGTAGCGCAGTATTGTCCTTGACAGTACTGTCTTTTTCCAGTGTAAATACTGACAAAAAAATTAATTTAGTGCTTCCCCTGTCTCCTCTGACTCCACGCACAACTTCCCACTACTACCCTTGATTGGCCCTAATCTTACTCTAGTCACTCTTTAATCCTGATATACCTAAAGAAAGTCTTGGAGCTTTCCTAATGCAGAATGTAAATATGCCCAGATAGAGAAAGAAAGATTAACGGTCACATTTGAAGTCAGGATGTTCACCAGTATCTTTCTCGATGAAAATTTGTGACAATCAGTGACCACAAACTCTTTCTTGCTGTGCTTAAACAAGACAAGGCATAGCTTTGGGCCACAATCAGCGGTGGGCTGCAATGCTAGGTGCTCATAATTACAAGTTAGAACACCTTGGAAGGCCAAATAGAGAATACAGAAGCATTGGGTCACCTTCCATCAGCAGATACACCACCCGTGGTACCCCTAGTGGAAGAATCTGTAATGGTATTTAAATTTTCTGGACACACTCACAGTTACAGCTGACAGTATCAGACTTTGGGACACAGAAAGATCTAGTGCTTTCAAAACTGAAACAACTAATGGTGATGGGGGAAACCAAAGGGCTGCCACAACTAGAATTGAAACCTTTTCAGTGCAGGAGAAACCAGCTCAGTAGATGATGGCGTATTGTTATGGAGAGCAAGAGTGATTGTCCCAAGCAATGGTCGCCATTGAATACTGGCTGAACTCCACCAGAGTCATCCAGGGATCTCCAAAATGAAAGTTTTGGTGGCAAGTTATGTCTGATGGCCAGGCCTGGATACAGACATAGCCAAATTGTTGAGGCAGTGCTCAGAGTACCAACAACGGCAAATATTTCTACCAGCAGCTCCTCCACATCTCTGGGAATAGCCAGGTAAACTTTGGACTCAGGTGCATTTTAGCTATGTAGGTCATTTGTTGGGTTCAATGTTCTTTGTCATTTAGATGCCTACTCAAAGTGGTTAGGCATGTATGCAGTCCATTTGTCAAACACTGGTATGACAATGGAAAAATTATGCACATCCTTTTCAGTACATGCAGTCTCAAAAGTGTTGGTCACAAATAATGGGCCATCATTTACCAGCAAGGAATTTGGGTATTTCCTAAAGTCAAATGGGATTTGACTCCATACACACCCCACTCATCCAATGGCCTGGCAGAAAGAACAGTCCAAACTTTGAAGGCTGGCATGAAGAAGCAGCCTACAGCCTCACTAGACACCAAGCTGTCACAGTTCTTATTTGAGTCTTGGACTACCCCACATGCAACTACAGGGAGAGCACAAGCAGAGTTACTAAAGGGTAGAAAACTCCACACTAGGTTGAGTCTGATCTTCTCAGACTGGGAGCATCAGGAATACCAATGCTGGACAAGACTCCACCAAGTCAGACAGACAATTTGATACAGGAACGAAGTTTGATGTTAGAATCATGGAAGTGGACCCACATGGGTAACAGGCATTGTCGATGCAAGGTCAGGACCAGTGATGTCTTTGGGTAGGTGCAATGGTGCTGAACAAGAATGTGGACCAAATAAAATCTGCAAATTCACAAATGGTGCAGGAACAAGACATGCCCTGCCCTCAGAACAGTCAAAAAGGCTGCCAGAACTCATTAGTTTACTTCTCCACCAAGAATTGGTGAGTCCTCTGAATCAGAGATGGACATGATGGATGTAGCCACTTTGATGCCTTTGCCGCTAGAAGAAGAGTAAAATTCTAGAGGGGCATGCCTGATGCAGGGATGAGCTTCCATGTAACATCAACCGTATCAGATGCAGTGTCAGAGAACTTGACATGGTGCTAAAATGCCCTCGGAGACTCTCCACAAGAAAGGTCCAGCCTATGTTCTAGGTCTCAGAGGAGGAGAGATGCAGTGACTGTAATGAGGTCAGCCAGCTGGACTTCATAGGATATGAGTTCCCTAATTGGGGCTGTCAAATGGGTCTATTCAGGAAGCTCTGGCTGACAGATAAAAAGGAGAGTGTCAGAGATACTGCCCCTTTGAGAGCTGTGACTGAATGGGGCAGTTCTAGAGTCAAGAACTCTTCAGGTGTAAATAAAGAGTGACAGGAAATTGGCCTCTGTGGAGTTACTTTCTTCTCTAGTTCTCTTGCTTTACACTCTAATTTTATGTAGCTTGTTCCTCGTTTCTATTCCTGTATTTACTTTATTCACAGTCTCTCATTAATGTAGCTTAAACCCTCCCTACTAGTGAACTTCCACATGTAGACATTAATGTTACCCATTTTTAAAAAATATATTCTTCCTGCTGCAAAACTGATCCCAATGCCCAAACATTTGAAGTCTATCTATCCTACACAATGCCTCAAGTCAAACTTTAATATTCACTATTTCAATTCTTGCTGATGCATGGCATTGGCAGCAATTTAGACGTTACTGCCTTACATTTTGCTTTCCTCCCTAGCTCCTAAAAGTCTGATCCTACATCTCAATACCTGCCTCTCTGTGTGGTAGGTACCAATATGTGTCACAATTTCGGCTACCCTCCCTTCCCCCTGCTGAATATTCTGCACCCTCTCCATAATATTTTTTACCTGGCAACAGAAACATCTGACTTTCAAATTGTGGGATCTCTGATAACAACTGCACTTCTACACTTTGTTGTTTCCACCCCATGCTGTCCTTTGCCCACTGGCACTACTGTCTAACACTTACAATCTAGAGAATTCCCATTTTCCTTAATGGTCTGTAGTAACTCTGTTTGTCTTTCAAGCCTGAAACCATTAGCTTGAGTTCAAGAAGCTACATTCTGATGAAGTGACAAAACCAATCCATAGGAATCTACTTTTATAAAGACTAGTGGACTTCTTGAAACCATGAAGCCGTCAACTTTATAACAATAGTAAATACAACATGTTCGCGATTTTGAGCATTGTAGAAATAATTCACTGAAATAACACTGCTCTTGGTTTTTTGGTAACATCTTGTTCAATGTTTCTTTATATACGTTGTTTCGTTAAATTTAATCATCTGTTTCTATATACAGAACATAAAATATTGACTCAGATGTTCCAAAGGGCAGATGATTGTTTCTGCAGTATGGATGGGAGTTGTGTATTGGGACCTCGCAGACTC
Source organism: Chiloscyllium punctatum (assembly GCF_047496795.1). Classification (NCBI taxonomy): domain Eukaryota; kingdom Metazoa; phylum Chordata; class Chondrichthyes; order Orectolobiformes; family Hemiscylliidae; genus Chiloscyllium; species Chiloscyllium punctatum. Next base: position 77,556,688 of record NC_092749.1, read on the forward strand.
CCCTGTCTAACAGACTCTGATGGAATCACTGGGAAATTGAAGATTACACTGAGCAGTTACCCCACACTGGAACCTCAGAAAATATCAATTTAAATTGGACAATTCAGAGAGTTCCACTGCAATTAAATGATTAGTTATCAGGCAAGGTTAGACTATTAAATACCTTTTGTAACTCCTGATTAATTATACAACTGACACCACCCCATCACATCTCACACATCCCCAACTATGCCTCCCACAGACCCCTTAGCATCCCAGGCCTGACTCAGCACTCTACTTCTTCAACAAGATCTGACACAGCGTCTTACCTCTAGAATCAAAAATCCCCTGCCACGGCACTCTCTACACCTGCCTCTGCTCCTGGGGCTCAACATCAACACCAACCCTCAATTTCCAAGGTCCTGATACTTTCTCAGCTTGCCCCTGGACCCGAACTGCACTCCCCACCACCAGCAGGTCTACCACAACACTCCACCACTTACCTGACCATCCTTCTACTTTGCACCTGATTCCCTGCCAACCAGACATCATACATGCTTGAAATCCCATCGTGCCAGCAGTCTGACCTCACACTCATCTTCTGTAACTATCTTTTCACAGAAGCTGTCAATATCTGTATTGTAAAATATTTAAACCACAGACTACGGCAACTGCTGCTGGGAAAATGAGGGAATGATTTGCCGGCCCCCAACTATCCTACAGTACATGAGAGTTGTCAGATTTAAAGGTGCCCTGATTGGAATGTTCTGCCAAAAATGTGGAACTCTTCCTTTACACAGAGAAGGAAAGAATCGTACTCAATCTGATTATGATTGCCATTCCTCAGAAAATCTAGCCCATAACAGTCCTGAGTTTGTGGGGAGTGATGAAACCAAGACAGTCAATGCTGACCTTGAATAAAACCTCACTGAAAGATCTATTGTTTCCAATGCTATATAGTAATATAGTTGACAGCAACATTGTTTACTGAGGAATTCCCAACATGGAGCTGGAATTATGTCATCAAACTGTTCAAACACCCAATCACAATAAAAGATTTTCAGTAACCTTGAAGTGGAAAAGCACAAGTAATTAAATAAAATTATTTACAAAGAATTTTCCACTTAGCAAATTAAAAACGGTTACATACAAAAGAGGTGAAAGCAGAAGCTAAAATATTGAAAAAGCATTTTTTTTAAATTATCAATACTACTAAATAACTTACCAGGACTCCAGAAATATGAAATTACATTTTCAAAGCCAGTTCTGCTGTTCAGCAAATGTTATAACCTTAGCATGTGTTATACCTTGAAATTGCAGTCAGTTTCACAGGGAGTAGAAGGGTGAGCACTGACAGCTTACTGTCAACTCCTCCACCATTGCACATCCCTCACCATCACACTCATCAATATTATCCCCACCCCATACTACTCCACAGTACATCCAGGCCAATTTGTTGTTTATATTTTATTCCATAAACCTAAGTTTAGAAAGTACAATTCTACAATTAACTTCTTGAACGTTCATTGCAAAATAGCTCCATCTTTGTAACCACAACAATCACAAACCTTGCAAAAATCATAATTCTGTTTGAGGTATTTTTTAAAAATATATCTTCACATCAATTTGTTTACCTTTGAGGAATAGTAGGGAGATGGTGGAAAGATTCCCACCAGCCTGCTGAACTGTTTCATGTACAGTCCTTCAGTGGTCAACAAATCCTGGAGACTTGAACCTGGACCTTCTTTAAGAAGGCACTGTTACTACTACTGCAACAAAATATCTCTTATGTTGAACTATTCAACAACTTAAGAACAAATTCCCACAAATTCTGTACGTAAAAATCATTGATACCAAGTCCTTTATGTTGCAAACTGCTAAATAACCTCTCTTGCTCAAGGTAGACTAACTAGGACATGCATCGACCAGCACATCCTTCAGCCATTTCTGAACAACTGAAGATTATTGTGGAATGACAAGGTTATTTAGTGAATAAAGATTATTTGCATTACTAGGTAAATAAAGCTGGCCTGTGACAAATGAAATTAAAATGCCTTTTTTGTTTATGAGACATTGCATTTCTATATACTCTGTTTTACACATTTTTAATGCAAGAATACATGTTACAAATTACAAATCAAAATCAAGTCTATAGCACTGCAGATGCATTAAACAGTGCAGTTCTGCCACAGCTCCAAATGAAATATAACAGAACACCTGGGCCTCTGAACTGCCAAAACAGGGTATTTTCATGGGTACCTTGTCTCATATAGGAACTCAGTCTGCTCTTATATGGCCCGCTGCATCAAAAAGGACAGAGCTAATGAAGACAAGGGGTTCCTGCACCTTTAGGACTTGAGCAACCTGCTGTACATACCAGGTTCCAAATGTACAGTCAGATAAAGCATACCTTCCTGAAAGGCTGAAATCTGCTTCACAAATTATGGTGTCCAAGCTTGCAGTCAGAACCTGGACCCCAACCAGTGCAATTTCTGCTTTAATAAATTTGTCATAGTGTCTTCTGACCGACTCTATGAGAGCAAATATAGTGAAACTTTTTCCACTAATTGGAATCGTCCCTGTCAAAGAAGAAACTCATTTTGATTGATGGAGTTCACTCTCTCAGTCTGAAGTCACTTGGCACTCAGCAAGACTCACCAGTATAGAGGAGTGATCTTCAAAGCCATGAGAATGAGAACTACAGAATTAAAACATTCAAATAGAAGTAATGTTCTGATTATGCAATGCTGTGCTCAGACCACACCTTGCCTGATCTGGCTGCCGATAACGATGAATGGAGGCATTGATGAAAACTGCAAGACTGATCCCTGCAGCATCAAAGATTACGTGGAAAGGCTAGATGAATTTAAGATTTTCATTGTAATTTTATGGTAGTCTGCAAAAGGTCAATCCAAAATACTACTGAAATAAAGGTCGAGATTGTGGTGCTGGAAAATCATAGCAGGTCAGGCAGCATCCGAGGAGCAGGAGAATTGATGTCCCAGGCATGAGCCCTTTACTGAATTAACCATTGTTTCGTGAAAATGGACAGAGACAAACATGTAAAGGTAAATTTATTACTGATATCAGAAGGTTTATCCACAGTGATCAACAATTGAAACAGAGAATTGAGTCGAGGCAAAGACCCTAATAACTCAAAAGTGCAACTAAATATAACAAAGGGTATGATTCCAATTGAATTAATTGAAATGGGTCAAGTGGTATTCCTTTCAGTAAATGTCTTGCGCCATTAGAAATGAATTATGATTACTGAGGGGAGAACACTCAAGGAACATCATATTATAAGAAGCCTGTGAAATAATGATAAAAGTGAGATAACGAGAATTCAGGAATAGCATGTTCCTGTTAGTTTGAAGGGCACAGTTGGCAGGAGTAGGGAACACTGGATGACTTGAGATATTGAAGCTCTGGTCAAGAAAAAGGAGGTATTTGTCAGGTGGCATCAAGGAAATCCCTTGAGGAATATAGGTGACGTCAGAGTACATTTCAGAGAGAAATCAGAAGGGCTAAAGGGGACATGAGGTAGTTTTGTCACATAAGGTAAAGGAAAATACAAAGAGATTCTAAAAGCATATTAAGGGCAAAAGAGTAACTAGGGAAAGAATAGGGTCCTTTAAAGATCAACGAGACCATCTATGTGTAGAATCACAAAGGATCCACATTACAGAATAGGAGGTGCTGGAGATCTTAAAACACATCTAGGTATTCAAATCCCCGGTAACAGATCAGGTTAACTCAGGACATTGTGAGAAGCTAGAGAAGAAATTGCAGGGTTCCTAGCAGAAATATTTGTATCATTGAAAGCCGCAGGTGAGGTGTCAGAAGACTGGAGGGTGGTATGTTATTATTTAAGAAAGTCTGCAAGGAAAAGCCAGGGAACGACAGATGGGTAAGCTTGACATCAGTAGTGTATAGGTTGTTGGAGGGGATTATGAGAGACAGGATCTACATGCAAAGAAAGGCAAGAACTGATTAGAGATAGTCAGCATGGGTTTGTGCATGGGAAATCATGTCTTACAAACTTGGTTGAGCTTGTTTGAAGAGGTAACCATGAAGTTAGATAAAGGCAGAATGGAAGTCGTTATCATGGCCTTCGACAAAGTTCCACATGGTACACTGGTTAGTAAGGTCAGGTCATACGGGGTCCAGAGAGAGCTAGCCAATTGGATACAAAATTGATGATAAGAGACAGAAGGTGTTAGTACAGGTTGTTTTTCAGTCTGGAAACCTGTGACCAGCGGTGTGCCACAAGGATCAGTGGTAGGTCCACTGTTGTTAGTCATTTATGTAAACAATTTGGATGAGAACATAAAAAGCATGGTTAGAAAGCTTGTAGATGACACAGAAATTGGTGGCATAGTAGACAGTAAAGAAAGTTATCTAAAGATCCAATGGCAACTTGATCAATTAGGCCAGTGGATTAAGGAATGGAGTTTAATTTAGATAAATGCAACATCTGGCAAGTCAAACCAGGGCAGGACTTATATAGTTAATGATAGGTCCCTGGGGAGCATTGTTGAACAAAGACACCTAGGGATGCAGGTACATAGTTCCTTGAATTTGGCTTCACAGGGTGGTGAAGAAGTTACTTGGCACACTTGATTTCATCGGTCAAAGCTGAAATGTGTGCTGCTGGAAAAGCACAGCAGGTCATGCAGAATCCAAGGAGAAGAAAAGTTGACATTTCAGCATAAGCCCTTCATTAGGAATGTGGGGTGAAGGGGTCTGAGAGATAAATAGGAGGATGGTGGTGGGGGAAAGGTACTGGGAAGACAATAGGTAGATGCAGATGGGGTGTGATTATGATAGCTTGGTTGGGAGAGTAGAGCGGATAGATGGAAAGGAAGATGGACAGATGAGACAGGTCAAGAAAGCAGTGCCGAATTGAATGGTTGGATCTGCGATGCGGTCGTGGAGGGGAGATTTGGAAACTAGTGAAGTTGATGTTGATGCCATGTGGTTGAAGTGTCCCAAGACAAAAGATGATGTGTTCCCCCTCCAGGCATTGGGTAGCTCGGATTTGGCAGTGGAGGAGGCCCAGGACTTGCATGACCTTGGAGGAGTGGGAAGGGGAGTTGAAGCAGCTGGCCACAGGACAGTGGGGTTGTTTGGTAAATGTGTCCCAGAGATATTCCCTGAAACGTTCCACAAGTTGGCGTGCTGTCTCCCCAATGTAGGGGACACTGCATTGAGGGCAATGGGCACAGTAGATGAGATGCTTGGATGTGCAGGAAAATCTCTGCTGAATGTGAAAAGATACTTTGGGGCCTTGGACTAAGGTAAGAGCAGAGGTGTGGGCAAAGTTTTACATCTCTTGCAGTGGCAAGTGAAGGTGCTAAGTGTGGAGGGTGGGTTGGCCGGGACGTGGACCTAACGAGAGAGTTAAAGGTAAGTATGGTGGTGGAAGCGGCGGAGGAAAAGTTTGACGCATGGAATTCATTGACAGGAAGCATAGTGGGATGAAGGTGAGACCTTTACTGAGGACTGATCACTCATTCTCAGTGAGATGGAGGTCCTGGGGGATGGTAAAACCTGGCAGGGCTGGGATCTGGGGCCTGGTGTAGAGCTGGAGTTGGGAGTGGGAGTGCAGACTGTTCTTTGGAACAAGGCAATCATGTTATCATTGGTAATGTCACCAGAGGAAATAACATAAATGGCGGTGGTCAGGGTGGCGAAAGTGGTGCATTTGGTGGTACCGACAGGGACGGAAGTGGCATTCCGTGTAGCATTCACAGTAGGTGTGCCTTCAGCAATGGCTGCCAAGGTGACATGGTCAGCGGAGCTGTGGTGAGTGATGTCAGTGGGGCAAGAGTGGCGCATTCCACAGCAACTGCAGGGATGTAAGTGGTAGCTACAGTGGCACAAGCAGAAGCGGTGCTTTGGCATCATGTGAGAGGGTAGGATGGTGTTCGGGGCTGTTCTTGTGAGTGATGTTGGTGGGGGCGGACGTGGTGTAGGCAGCGATAACCACAGGTGCGGACGTGACGTGGGCAGTGTTCATGGAGATTTCGGCAGCAGAGGCTGTGGCGGCGTTCACGGTGGCAGAGTTCTGGCAGAGATCATGGAGTTGGTAGTCGTGGCGGCGATCGCAGAGGCGGCATAGTCGGCAGTGGTCATGGTCAGTAGGGCGGCGGGGTGGAAGTGACATCATCATTTTCAGGGGTAGTGGTGACTGTAGCGGCCACGTGGATAACGGTTCTGGAGGAAGGGTCTGGATTGGTTAAGGAATCGCTAGTTTGGAGGTAAGTACATGAGGGTTTGGTGTACTTACGTTCCTTGATGTCTGATAAGCTGGAGAAAAAGTGTTTGATGAGCGTTTTGCAGGTCTGGGAGAGTGTGGCCCTGAGCTGGGGCACAGCTGACTGCAGGAAGATGGCAGCACATGGCTGCGAATGTGGAGTGAATACTCTGGAGTGAGAACTGTTTCTAGAGGCTTTGGATTTGCTGTAGGTAGTGATTGTCCCAGTCCAAATTGTGATGGTCTGATGGTCTGAATGTGGTCTGGTCCATGCGAGGTAAGTTGGTTGCATACGTAGGTGCTGAGGAAGGAGACATGACTGTAGTAGTGGGTCTGCTTCAGGATGTGGCAGAAGAGCTTCAGGGCAAAGGAGATGACCTAAGGGATGCAGTCGGAGAGGGACTCACTGAGATCCCTGTGGAGGGAGGAGGAGAACTTCTTCAAGGTGGGCATCCTTGGAAGAGGCTTCGCAGTAATGGTACAGTGACCAGGGGAAAGTTCAGTCAAAGCATTGAGTACAGGAGTGGAAACATTATGTTACAATTATGCAAGACATTGGTAAGGCCATATTTGGAGTACTGCATACAATTCTAGTCATCCTGCTATAGTAAAGATGTTATTAAACTAGAAAGGGTGCAAACAGATTTACAAGGATGTTAACGACAGTGGAGGGTTTGAGTAATAAGAAGAGGCTGGATAGGCTGGGATATCTTTCCCTGGAGTATAAAAGGCTCAGGCGACCTTATTGAAGTTTATAAAATCATGAGGTAAATAGCCAGGGTATGGGAGTCCAAAATTAGAGGGCATTTGTTTAAGGTGAGTGGAGAAAGATTTAAAAAGGACTGCAGGTGCAACATTTTTACACATAGTGTGGTGCTTTTATGGAACAAGCTGCCAGTGTAAACGTGACTACAATTACAACATTAAAAAAAATTCGGACAGGGACATGAACAGGAAAGGTTTAGGGGGATATGGTCCATACACAGGCAAACGGCGTTCAACTTCGGAAACTTGGTTGACATGGTTGAGTTGGGCCAAAGGGTCTGTTTCTGTGCTTTACAACTCTATGACAGATTGTTTCATCTATCTAGCATACTTATGATTTTGGAAACCTTTTTCAGATCTCCACTTAGCCTTCTTGCCAAAGAGAATAGTTGCAACTTGTAACTGAAATTTCTCATTCCTGGAGCCATTTCTATAAATCACTTCTGCACTCATTCTAATTTAGAGTCATCGAGTTGAAAAGATACAACTTTAAAATGATTAACAAAAGGAGCAAATATAGAGCAAGACAAACTTTTCACAAAGCACATAGTTAGACTATGGAATCCAGTGCCTGGAACTGTGTTGGAGACAGGTTCATTTGAGACATTCAAAAAGTTATTGAATGACTATTTGGATCAAAGTAATAATTGAATAAGGTTGTGGGGAAGGGGGGAACATGAGATTGGCAGATGGCGATGGTGGTCATTTGTGTAATGATCGGAACGATGTCAACAAGGTGGATCTCTCATTGAATATGAATTCCCTGGTTGGACCTCCTAACCTGGTCCAATCAGGGAGTTTCAGCTGACAGGTTAAACAGGAACATCAGGGGTTCTGTTCACTCTAGGAGTTGGCTCTGTGCTAGCTGGGTGAATGTCTTGTACCACGGATGTTTAAGTAAATGATGACATGGTGACGAGATATTGGCTTTCTTGGAGTTATTTCAGTGATCATGAGATTAAAAAAACCCATAACAAGAATCCATATCTGGAATTTTGACAAAGTTAAGATGACTGGCAGAGGCATTTGATTTTTGATTTAACCCTAAGTGAGATGCAAAGATACTACTTGGTATGTGTGATTAATGATGTGACCACTCAAAAGCATTTACTGGCTAAAGCCCAACTGGGCTTCAAACAGACATTACAACTGGCTTTGCCATCAGAAAATGCGGTAAGTGGAGCTTATGAATTTTAGGAATTGCCAATTAAAGCGGATATCCTTGCCAGGCCTGCTGAGCTTGCACCACTTGAGTGAAGGCAATTGCATATGTCACTCAGGACATATCCTCATAGAGGGACACTAGGGCAGCCCACTGTAAAACTCCAAATCAAAGCCAAGCCTTGGCCAAATGGTTAAAATTTTCTCAAGGGCTTGGACTGGCAGGCCATTGTAGCTGCTGCTAGTATGCGGACTCGAGACAGCAAAAGAGTCCCACTGGTCTTGAACTGAGAAAGAGAACTCAGGCCGATATTGAAGAGAGTGCACACCCTAAAAAGTTAAAAATCGCACAACACCACGTTATAGTCCAACAGGTTTAATTGGAAGCACACTAGTTTTTGGAGTGCTGCTCCTTCGTCAGGTGATAATCACCTGATGAAGGAGCGGTGCTCCGAAAGCTACTGTGCTTCCAGTTAAACCTGTTGGACTATAACCCATTGTTGTGTGATTTTTAACTTTGTACACCCCAGTCCAACACCGGCATCTCCAAATCACACCCTAGAATGTTCACCTACAGTTGGTTTGGAACAGTTAAATTGCTTAGCGACATCCAACAAAGAGCCAATCAAAATAAATGACTGGTGAAATGGTTACTCGTTCTAATAGACGTCAATACTGGCGTGGTCATTACAGAACCAGTCTTTAGCAAAATTTGCTATAGAACCCAATGCTTAAGTTTGAATAAGTCCTCAGCCAGGCTGAGAACCTATACCAGGGAACCTTTAAAGATTAAAGGTATAATTTCAGTTCTAGTCTCTTATGAGAAGCAGCTGGTTTAGTTATCACTGTTTGTAGTAGAAGACTTGGGCCCAAACTCAGTGGGGCAAAATTGTTTCAGAAAGATTCAACTTGACTGGCCCAATATATTTTGAAAATGAGTGAAATCCTAATTTCTTTTTTTCAGGGAGATCTGGGGACTATCAAATGGGCTAAAGCCACCTTACATGTTGACCAAGAAGTAATTCCATGATTCTGCAGGGCCTGCGCAGTGCCATTTCTCTTGCATGCAAAAGTAGAGGCAGAAATGAGGAAGCTGGATTGGGTAGCACCATTTGTATTGATTGCAAAGCCTTTGTGGGGATTTTAAACAAATGGTGAACCACTTTTTGCAGCTAGATAAATACTCAATCGCTTGCATAGAGGATGGATACACAAAGCTAGCGAGGGGAGGAGGGCTGTCCTTCACAAAGCTGGACTTACATTATGCGTACTTGCAAATGCAATTAAATAAGGATTCCCAGAGGTCTCCTACAAATAATACCCATAAGGGGTTGTACCAACAAATGAGCCTGCCCTTTGGGGTATCATCAGCCTGTGTCATTTTCCAGCAGATGATGGAGAACATTTCACAAGGAATACTCCAAGTTGCCACTTATCTGTATGATGTGCCAATAACAGGGAAGACCAATAAAGAACATTTGAATAACTTGGTCATAGTGCTTAAACATTTCTCCAAGGTTGGTGGATGCCTTAGTTGGGAGAAATGTGCATTCCAGGTACCCTAAGTGGCCTACCTGGGTTACAGAGTCAACAAGACCAGGTTACACCCATTGGAAGATAAAGTGAGGGTGATTAAAGGAGACCGGCTCCCATGTCTGTACTGGACCTTACGTCCTTCCTGGAAGTAGTAAATTATCACAGAAAATTCATCTGCAATCTGGCCTCCTTCCTGGCACTCTTACACTTGTTTATTGAAAAAGTTTCAGCCTTGGAAATGGTCTCATAGCCAAGATATAGTGTCTAGGGAAGTGAAGAAGCAGCTTCTGTCATCTAAGGTATTAGCAGACTATTATTCCTAGCACGATCTGGTGCTGACATGCAATGCCTGCCCGTATGGTATTGGGTTAGTGTTGACTCATTGATGGCCCAACAGAGAAGAACACCCAATAGTGTATGTTTCCTGGATGTTGGCTGATGCTGATTGCAAAAGCCCATATAGAGAAGGAAGATTTGGTTTGGTCAGCTTTGGTGAGAGAAAGTTCCACCAATACCTTTACTGATGTAAATTTATAATAGTAATGGATGACAAACTCCTGCGAGGTCTATTTGAAGAGGACAGGGCTGCGCTGCCCATAGCTTTAGGCTGAATTCAGGGATGGGCACTGTAAAATCTGTGAGTGTGTAAAATCACAAATAGGATCCAGCACCACTAATCCAGAATTTGGTTTCCAGCATCTGCAGTCATTTTTTTTACCATCCAGGAGGCCAAGTAGCAAATGCGGATGTCTTGAGCTGCCACCCATTGATGGATAAACCACGGGTGGTCCATCTCCTGTCCCTATCATTGAGAAGCTAACGTCCACTGTTTTAGAGGATCATAGAGTTGCTTGGGCGCAGAAGGCAGCCATTCGGTCCATCGTGAGTGTATGAGTTTTGTTTCCATTCTGGTTTTAAACTTTCTGGATATACTTCTGGTCACCACTGACAATATCAGAATGTGGACACAAACAGATCCAGTCTTGGCAAAACTAAAATGAGAGGGGTGACAAAAGAACTGAAACTATTCTGGCACTGGCGAGACCAGATCATTGTAAAGATCAGTATATTATTAGGAGGAGCAAGAGTGATTGTCCCGATCAACAGTAGCTGCCAGAAACTTGCTGAATTAAACCCGGGTAATCCAGGAGCTTCCAAAATGAAGATGTTGGTGAGAAGTTATGTCAGGTTTGGATACCGATTTAGTTGAGTAGGTGGGGCAGTGTCCAGAGTGTCATCAAGGACAGATATTACCACCAGCAGTTCCCCAACATTTGTGGGAATGGACTTGGTTACACATTGACTATGCCAGTCCTTTCATGGGCTCTATGTTTTTAGTCAAAGTGGGCACTCCATTCAAAATGGTTGGATGCACATAAAGTTAATTTGTCAAATACAGGAATGACAACTGAAAGATTTCAAGCATCTTTTGCTATACAAGGGGTGTTGGTCACAGACAACGGGCCATTATCTACCAGCAGGGAATCTGAATGTCGAATAGCATTCAGCATGTACGGACAACTCCATACCATCTATCATTCAATGGTCTGGCAGAAACAGCAGTCCAAACTTTGAAGGCAGGTTTTTAAAAAAGCCTGAAGCTTCACTCAACACCAAACTGCCCCAGTTCCCATTTGATTATAGAACCACCCCTCATGCAACTACAGGGATAGCTCCAGCAGAGTTGCTAATGGGGAGAAGACCCCACACCAGGTTAATTCTGATTTTCCTGCACCTGGGGAGGGGGGGATTGGTGAAATGGCATCAGGCAAGCTAATGCCAGTCACGACTCCTCTAAGCGAGAGAGAAAGTTTACTTCAGGGAACTAGGTTTGGTGTCAAAACCTTAGGAATGGCCCTTCATGGTAAGTCATGATTGACGCAAGGTCAGGTCCCATGACGTACAAAGTTTGAGTTGGGGAAGTGGTGCAGAACAAGCACGTAGACCACATGAAAGCTGCAACTTCACAAACGGTGCAGGAGCAAAACATACCTAGACCTTCAGAACATCCAACAAGACTGTCAGAACCCCTGGGTTCCACCTCTCTATCTTGTGCCAAAGAAACTTGTGAGGACAAGATGGACATGGCAGATGTCGTAGTCTCAATGGCATTAATGCCTGAAGATAAGTTGTATCCAAGAGGCAGGCTATAGTCTGGTACACATTGCCATATCCAAGGCAGAATCTAAGGAACAGACCAAGTGTGAAAACACACCAGGAGGAGCTACAGGAGAAAAGAATGGGCCTATGTCCCAGGACTTAGAGGGAGAAGGATGTAGTAGAGAGAGAAGTATGTAGTGATCGGACCAATGTCAGCCAGGCAGGTTGATTTAGAATATAAATTCTCTGAGTGGGGCTGTTAACCTTGTCCAATCAGGGAGTCCTGGCTGATAGATATAAACAGGAGTGGGCGCCTTAAAACGGCGGTGCTTGGACCCGACGTAGTGCACCAGTTGGAGGACGCTCAGGTGTGCGGTGGGATCCCGTCCGCGCTCACCCCGGCCCGGACGGAATTTCACATTGGCCCCAAGGTCCCGTACTTCCCGCGGGAGCCTGTGCCCCACAACCTGAGCCGCCTCCGGAATTTTAATTTTGTTTCTTTCAGGGACATAAAAAGGAGGGCCCTGTATCGACTGCTGCTGCACACCGTCCACCTCTTCTCCCTCATCCACCGTCCGGACACGCCTTGGCGTGCCCATTTGCCACCGGGCGGTGGGGATCCCCAGTGGAGGGCTCTCTACGCGGGAGTCCTCCCCCTTTCTCTCGGGGATCTGGGGTGGAGGGTGCTGCACGCAGCAGTCCCCTGCAACCGCAGATTGCGGTGGTTCACGGACTCCCAGCCCAACTGCTTGTTCTGTGGCGCTGTGGAGTCCGTGGACCATGTGTATATTGGGTGTGGGCGTTTGCACTCCCTTTTTGCTTTTCTGAAAAACCTTCTCCTCTGTTTCTGGCTGCACTTCAGTCCCACGCTCCTGATCTTCGGGCACCCGGTACGGAGGAGGGAGGGCAGGTCCGAGGACCTCCTCGTGGGTCTGCTCCTGGGCCTGGCCAAACTGGCCATCAACAGGTCCAGGCAGCGGGCCGTGGAGGGGGTCGTTAGGGCCGACTGCCTGCCCCTCTTCCGGGGTTACGTTAGAGCCCGGGTGTCCTTGGAGAAGGAGCACGCGGTGTCCACCGACACCCTGGAGTCGTTCAGGGAGAGGTGGGCGCCGCAGGGAGTGGAGTGCATCATTTCTCCCTCCAACTCTATTTTGATTTAGTCCCTACCCTCCCCTTCACTGTTGTGATCACACAACATTGCCCTGTGGTTTGAAGGGCAGTGCTTGTCACTGGCCACTTGGGTGTTTTCATATCTTCCTGGTGGTGGAAATTGAATAAAGATTTGTGCACTTTGTGTCTTTCACTGTGTCTCACACCTGCACACACACACCATGGGTGCTGGGGGAAAAAATAAGCACTACCGTACTTAGGCGGTAGTGTGGGGAAGGGGAAAAAAAAAACTTTGGCAAAAAAAAAGAAAAAAAAAAAAGGAAATAAAAAAAAAAGAAAAAAAAACGAAAAAAAAAAAAAAAAAAAAAAAAAAACAGGAGTGGGCGCCTTAAAACGGCGGTGCTTGGACCCGACGTAGTGCACCAGTTGGAGGACGCTCAGGTGTGCGGTGGGATCCCGTCCGCGCTCACCCCGGCCCGGACGGAATTTCACATTGGCCCCAAGGTCCCGTACTTCCCGCGGGAGCCTGTGCCCCACAACCTGAGCCGCCTCCGGAATTTTAATTTTGTCCCTTTCAGGGATATAAAAAGGAAGGCCCTGTATCGACTGCTGCTGCACACCGTCCACCTCTTCTCCCTCATCCACCGTCCGGACACGCCTTGGCGTGCCCATTTGCCTCCGGGCGGTGGGGATCCCCAGTGGAGGGCTCTCTACGCGGGAGTCCTCCCCCTTTCTCTCGGGGATCTGGGGTGGAGGGTGCTGCACGCAGCAGTCCCCTGCAACCGCAGATTGCGGTGGTTCACGGACTCCCAGCCCAACTGCTTGTTCTGTGGCGCTGTGGAGTCCGTGGACCATGTATATATTGGGTGTGGGCGTTTGCACTCCCTTTTTGATTTTCTTAAGAACCTTCTCCTCTGTTTCTGGCTGCACTTCAGTCCCACGCTCCTGATTTTCGGGCACCCGGTACGGAGGAGGGAGGGCAGGTCTGAGGACCTCCTCGTGGGTCTGCTCCTGGGCCTGGCCAAACTGGCCATCAACAGGTCCAGGCAGCGGGCCGTGGAGGGGGTCGTTAGGGCCGACTGCCTGCCCCTCTTCCGGGGTTACGTTAGAGCCCGGGTGTCCTTGGAGAAGGAGCACGCGGTATCCACCGACACCCTGGAGTCGTTCAGGGAGAGGTGGGCGCCGCAGGGAGTGGAGTGCATCATTTCTCCCTCCAACTCTATTTTGATTTAGTCCCTACCCTCCCCTTCACTGTTTTGCTCACACAGCATTGCCCTGTGGTTTGAAGGGCAGTGCTTGTCACTGGCCACTCGGGTGTCTTTCCTATCTTCCTGGTGGTGGAAATTGAATAAAGATTTGTGCACTTTGTGTCTTTTCACTGTGTAAAAAAGAAAAAAGAAAAAAAAAAATAAACAGGAGTGAGTACGGAGGGTGGCTGGAGACTGGAAAGCTGACAACCAGCTCATAGGAATGTGGCCTGGGGTAGTCCGGTTAGTACGTGGGGCAACTGGAGTTGAGTGGTCAATAACCAGCCTGGAGGAAAGTGGGCCTGGGGAAAGTTGATTAGTACACAGGGAAGCTGGAGACCAGAAGCCAATGGCTGTCCTGCAGGAAGACGATCCGATTAGTATGCAGCATGAACTGATGTTAGTGTCTTTTTCCAGCTATATTGGATCTGTGTTCTATGCACTGTTTCTCATTTGATTGCACTGTCTTGTCTGTGTTTGTTACTATTACCTTTGACTGAAAGTGGGATTTGAGGTTTGTCCTCATCGCTCTGAAAACTGGATGTACAGTGGGGTTTGGGGTTTGGCTTTGTGGCCCTTTCTCTTGTATAATGCTTTTTCTTTTGTGAACTGCTGCTTTCTGTTCATTAACTGTATTTTGTACTGTTTAATAAAATTTTTAAAAAGGTGCGTCAGGGGATCTGTGTACTGTAGGAGCTAGCTGTGTCAGTGTCTTCTGCTATGCCTAAATAAATAAAGGGTGGCGGGTGGGGGGAGATAAAATGTTGGCCTTTGCAGAGTTATTTCATTTTGAAACAAAACTCATACACTCACGATGGACCGAATGGCTGCCTTCTGCGCCCGAGCAACTCTATAATCCTCTAAATCAGTGGACTTTAGCTTCTCAATGATAGGGACAGGAGATGGATCACAACCAATATAACTGTTACCAGGGGCAACCTTTCAATTTTCACCTCCAATCTGTGCTCCAACAGTGAGAGGAGCAGGCAAGGAAATCGGCGTCAGTCAGAGAAAAAGATACTGGACGTGAAAAAGGAGCGAGGCAGCACTTCTTATGTCGCCAGGGAATTAAAACAGAAACAGTGACATTATGTCTATACGAACTTCCTTTTGTCATTGGGAGGCTCGCTCCCGGAAATGACGCAAAGTTTGCATTAGTAACCGTTGCCAAGGCAGTGGTTGTTGGGACTGTAGGGGTACTGCATCACCTAAGTTTTACTCTCGGTTCCAGTTATTAGCTCAGCTGTAGCAATGGCTACGGTCTTGCCACAACAGGACAATAGTAACACGTACACATTCTCGAGCCGCCCGAGAGCGCTGCAGGAAAGGAGGAAATATCGGCAGGAGCAGCAGCAGCAGTGAGTAACGGGGAAAGAGACAAATGGAAAGTAGGAGTCGGGCAGAGAGCAGCTCTGAGGAATGGGGTAAAAAGAGGACGTCGGAGGGTAGTATTGAGGGGGAAGGGCAGGTCAGAGGATGACACTCGGGAGAGGGGTGGAACACCCGGGTAAAGGGTGGCATTAAGGGAGTGAAGCTGAAGGGTAGAAGAGATGGGCTGAAGGGTAGTAAGTGAGGCAAAGAAGTGCATTGTTGAGTGAAGTTATCGTCAGCATCGGACTGCTGTCTAATTAAGCCACCATTCATGTAGTGGTTTAACCTGAGGGTCACCATGCCTCAGGTGAGAGAAGGTGAGTTCTTCATAGTAACTTCAGCTGGTATGGAATTTAACTTATGTTGTTGCCATTGCAAGCCAGTCACCGAGCCTGATTTCTCCCATTTATAGCTTTCACTCCCTGTTGGCATAAAATGTCACCTGCATGATGCAGCTTCTCCACGTCCTGGTGGTTATGGGGATGGTCCAGGTGATGGAGGAATTTAAAAGTTTAAAAATTAGGGTTGTTAAACTGAAGTGTTGTCAGATCAGGAGTCATGCAAATTCAACAAACTTGAGTGGGCAGTGAACAGGATATGCAGCAAATTAAGATATAACTGTATGTGAATGACTTATCAGATGGGCATGAAATAGTTAAGTGTGATGATAACATTGGCATGGATGAAGCCTTGGAGATATTTCTGCTTGATGGCAGTGATATGCAGGAGGATGCAAGTAGTTTTAGTGATGGTAAGAGTAAGTGGTTATGTGTTAATTTCTGTTTGAAACATGGATTATGACCTGCCTTGTTCTGCTTAAAATAATTGTAAGGAATTGAAGCAGTGTTCAAGGAAAAGTGCTTGTGGTATGGACAAAAGTGAGTTCCATTTTCTCAATATTTCCTTGGAAAGCATTTCCCTTAATTCAATATTGAATGTTCAATCATCAATATGACAAATCAGCCTGTAGAGTTTTGAAGCAAGGGCAGTGAGGTAGAAGTAAGAATCAAGCTCAGATCTGGAATAAGATATTTTTGGATGCTATACCAAAGGATTAGATGTTATGGATTCAAGAATATATTCTTGGACTCCAGAGCTTAAAAAACCATTTCAGATTAATCTTTGCCCGTGACTCCATAGATAAGAATGGAAGTTCCCCTCCAAGCCACTCACTATCCTGACTTGGAAATATGTCATTCAGTGTCATTGGGTTAATATGCTGGAACTCCTTCCCTCATGGCATTGTAGGTATACCTACACAAAATGGATTGAGGTAGTTCAAGACAGCTCACTACCACCTTCTATGGGGCAACTTAGGTGGGTAATAAATGCTGGCCCAGCCAGTCTCAGCATACTCCCATGAATGAATTTAAAAACAAACTGACTACAACTCCACATAGCTGGACAATAAAGGAGCCTTTAGGGTAGGGTGTAATAGTCAATTGTGTTGAAATACTGTGGATAGGTTCAGAAGGAAGAGGTTTATAGAATTTACAGGGATAAAGATAATCTGAACATTCCACAGTATGAAAGGAAGGTGGGAGTTGGGTCCTGGTGCCTGTGTGAGGAGGGAGTAGAGCTAGGTGGGCATGAATGGAGTCAGGCAGAGGCACCAGGAGCTGGGGTGAAGGTGGGAGTACTTGGACAAGGTCTGGGAAGGGAGTGAAGCCAGTACAGCTAGGGGTGAAAGCAGAAGAACAACTGAGACCTGGGGTGTGTAGAGCAGAAGCATGTGTAGTAAGGGGATAAAGGTGTTATTTTCAGGAGCACAGTTGAACTCTGGGATATGAAGAGATGGGGCCAAAGTTGATGGGAGTTAGGCCAAACCCTGGAGAGGGAAATTGTCCCTGAGATGAGAGATGTGTGAGCTTCTATTAAGGAGGAGAAACTGACAAAATATGGGTGGAGCAGAGATGGTCGAGATCATGAGTGGGGTAAAATTTGATGGAAAGAGTATACTGGAAAATTGGGCTATGCTTAGTATATGGGTTGCCTGATTTGGATGGCTTGCAAAGTGCAGAGGGAAGTGGATATTAAGATGGTGGAAGTGTTCTCTGTAATCTTCCAAATGTTTCTGAGATGGGGGGGGGGATGTGCCAAAGTTGGCACATGACAAATGTGACACCCTTATTCAAGAAAAGTTACAAGGACATTCCTGATGACTCAAATATTGCTTAATATTAAGAGTGGGTAGGTTCCAGAAACAATCAGATTGAAAAAAGCATTCAGACAATTGAAGAGGTTTCAGTTAATTGAGGAAATCCAGTAATGATTTGTAGAAGGTGGATCATGCCTAACTAATCTAATTGAGTTCTTTTAGATGAATTAAATGAGAGGAGAATTCAATGAATGCCCTCTGAATGGATTTTAAGAAAACATTTGACAACATGCCGCTTAAAAGTGGCAAACAAAACTGAGATTTATGAAGAAGTAAATTTATAGTATGTTTTAATCTTTCAATTCCAAAATCTCTTCACACTTGAAGCTTTGTGTCGAAAAAGATGGGGTGGAAGAGCAATTGGGAATGGAACAGAAGGAAATATCAGGAAAATGTGCCGTCAAAGTCATATTGAAGAAGAATGTAGTTGAGACTTTGGGTTGGCTAAAAACTGTGAAAGAAGCCAATGAATAGGCTATCTATCTGTATTTGGTAGCAAGAAGCACTGACTATCCTTCTGATCCTCCTTAGATGCATGTGCTTGAGATCTGAAAATTGCCCCATTATTTACAACATGTAAAAGGATAAACCTAATGTCTACAGTCCTGTCAGCTTAATTTTTGGAGTGCAAGTGATTTTAGAAGTGATAATCTGGGACAAGATTGACACTCTTGGACAAACGTGGCTTGATTTAAGGAAAGCCAGAAAGAATTGTTTTAAACATGGATGAGATTTAACTTCTGTTTGACATTTTTGTGATAGTGCAGTTAATATGGCTGTGTATATTTCTAAGAAGTTTTTGCTAAGTACAACAAACTAGATTGTGAGTCAAATAAAATCCATGAAATATAGGTGACAGTGACAGTGACAGTATGGAGGCAAAGTTGGCTGTGACAGGAAACTGTAGTTGTAAGCCATTGTTTCTCTGACAGGAGTTAGGAATGCTCATCATTCGTAGTGTTTTGCTTTTGTCTTTACAATGGTGTTTCATCGGGACCAGTAGTAGAACTACTGATTTTCTTGATCCATATTGGTGACTTAGACTTGAATATACTGGGCACAATTTCAACATGTGTGAATGACCCCCAAAATAAGAAAAGTTTATGAACTATGGGGCAAGGCTTTTTAAGATGCTTTTCCTTTTCAACATAATTTGAGGCCGACAATCCAAAAATTCTAAGCAACAGGTGAAGCTAACTGGTATATGTGAGACTAGATAAGAGGAAAAAGGATGCGTACATAAGGTCTAGGCGACTGAAGACAGTCAAAGCTTTGGTCCTACATTCCTGATATTCTTCCAATCTAAAATGAGGAATTAAGAGGGCTAAAGGAGGTCATGAGATATCCTTAGCGAGCAGGGTTAAGGAAAACCCCAAAGCCTTTTATTCATATATAAGGAGCAAGAGGGTAATCAGGGAAAGGGTTGGCCCACTCAAGGACAAAGGAGGACAGATATGCGTGGAGTCTGAGAAAATGGGTGAGATTCTTAATGAGTACTTTGCATTGGTATTCACTGAGGAGAGGGACGTGGCGGATGTTGAGGTTAGGGATAGATTTTTGATTACTCTAGGTTAAGTCGGCATAAGGAGGGAGGAAGTGTTGTGTATTCTAAAAGGCATTAAGGTGAACAAGTCCCCAGGTCAGGATGGGATCTATCCCAGGTTACTGAAGGAAGTGAGAGAGGAAATAGCTGGGGCTTTAACAGCTATCTTTGTGGCATCCTTGAAAACTGGAGAGGTCACAGAGGGTGTGGGGCAGTCCAGAACTAGAGAGCATAAATTTAGGGTGAGAGGGGAAAGATATAAAAGAGACCTAAGGGACAACTTTTTCATGCAGTAGGTGGTACGTGTATGGAATGAGCTGCCAGAGGAACTGGTGGAGGCTGGTACAATTGCAACATTTAAAAGGTATTTGGATGGGTATATGAATAGGAAGGGTTTGGAGGGGTCGGGTGCTGGCAGGTGGGACTAGATTGGGTTGGGATATCTGGTTGGCGTGGACGGTTTGAACCGAACAGTCTGTTTCAATGCTGTACATCTCTATGACTGTATGACTACAGAATTGCTAATGTTGTCCCCTTATTTAAGAAGGGTAGCAGGGATAATCCAGGTAATTGCAGACTGTCAGCTTGCCGACAGTGGTAGGGAAGCTACTAGAGAAGATACTAAGAGATAGGATATATACCCACTTGGAAAAAAATGGGCTTATCAGTGAAAGGCAGCATGGTTTTGTGCAGGGAAGGTTATGTCTTACAAACCTAATAGAATTCTTTGAAGAGGTGACAAAGTTGATTGAGGAAAGGGACGTAGATGTCGTACACATGGACCTGAGTAAGGCATTTGATAAGGTTCCCCATGGTAGGCTGATGAAGAAGGTAGGCTGCTTGAGGTCCAGAGTGTTCTAGCTAGATGGCTAGAGAACTGGTTGAGCAACAGGAGACAGTAGTAGTGGGATAGTGCTTCTCAAAATGGAGGTCTGTGATCAATGGTGTTCCACAGAGATCCGTGCTGGGACCACTTTTTTTTGTGATATATGTAAATGATTTGGAGGAAGGTGTAGATTGCCTCGTTAACAAGTTTGCAGATGGCACTAAGATTGGTGGAGTAGTAGACAGTGAAGGCGACTGTCAGAGAATATAGCAGAATATAGATAGATTGGAGAGTTGGGCAGAGAAATGGCAGACGAAGTGCAATCCAGACAAATGTGAGGTGATACTTTTTGGAAGATGCAATTCCAGAGCGAAATATGCAGTAAATGGAAAATTGATGTACAGAGAGATTTGGATGTTCAGGTCCATTGTGAAGGTGGCAATGCAGGTCAGTAGAGTGGTCAAGAAGGCATACGGCATGCTTTCCTTCATCAGACAGGGTATTGTGTACAAGAGTTGGCAGTTCATGTTACAGTTGGATAAGACTTTGGTTCGGCCCCATTTGGAATACTGCAGACAGTTCTGGTTACGACATTACCAAAAGAATTGGATGCTTTGGAGAGGGTGCAGATGAGGTTCGCCGGGATGTTGACTGGTATGAGGAGAGATTGGAGTTGATTAGGATTGTTTTCATTGGAAAGAAGGAGGATGAGGGGAACCTCATACAAAATCATGAGGTATAGCCAGGATGGATAGTAAGAAACTTTTTCCCAAAGTGGAGGACTCACATACTAGGGGCCACAAGTTCAAAGTGAAAAGAGAAAAGTTTAGGGGAGTTATATATGGAAATTTCTTCACGCAGAGGGTGGTGGGTATCTGGAATGCATTGCCAGCAGAGGTGGTAGGGTTAGGAACAATAGTGTCATTTAAGATATATCTAGACAGATACATGAATGGGCAGGGAGCAAAGAGATACAGAACATTGGAAAATAGGCAACAGGTTTAGATAGAGGATCTGAATCGGCACAGGCTTGGAAGGCCAAAGTGTTCTTATGCTGTAATGTTCTTTGTTCTTTGTTCTATTCTGCAGTAGCACCATGACTGATATTTGTCACACCCTGGATGCTGCCATCAATCCAAAAGATGTTCTGCATTTCTCTCATGAATAATTTGTATATAAATTTCAGAGCATTACCAGCTTAAAGCCCAAGCTTCCCAGTGATGGTCCAATCATTTAGACAAAGGAGCAGAAATATGGCATTCAGCCCATCAAGGTTGCTCAGCAATTGAAGAAGATCATGGCTCATCTGATGATCCTCCATGCCTATATAATAAAATAATACAAATGCTAGAAATCTGAAACAAAATGCTAGAGAACCTCAACAGGACTGGCAGAGTAGCAAGAGAAAAACAGTGTTCTTGTTTCAAATCAGTTATGACTCTTCAGAACTGAGAAGTGTTTTATAATAGGATTTTTTAAATACTTCTGACAAACACAAAGGAGGAGCAAGAAGGCAGGTGGTGTAGAGGCCCAGGGCAAAAGACAAAGAAATGTTAACAGCAGAAAAATAAAAAAATGAGCTGTAAAATGGGTGTAAATTTGCAGTGTGAAAGGGAAAGCGTTAGTCCCAGGCAAATGGCGCTGGAAAAGTACAGCAACATCTGAGGAGCAGGAGAGTCGATGTTTTGGGCATAAGCCCTTCATCCCATCTATTAAGTGCAGAGTAAACAAGACATGGCTATGTTTTACTAGGTGTGGGGATAGGCAGTGTTCTCTTTCTTAAACAAAAGACACAAAGTAGTCAGTTTCTGAGGGAGTGTCACTGAACCTGAAACATTAACTTAGCTTTCTGTCCACATACAGCCAGACCAACTGAGCTTCTCCAGCAGTTAATTTTTGTTTGATTTCCAGCATCCACAGTTCTTTTTTTTCAGTTTTTGAAGTTATTGAATTCAATATTGAGACTGTAAAGTGCCTAAGTGGGAAATGAGGTGTTGTTGCATTGTACTTCATTGTAACATTGCAGCACACCAGGGACAGAAATGTAAACGTGAGGGCAAGGTGATTGATTAAAATAGAAAGGAGCTGGGAGATCTAGATCATTCCTACAGACAAAACTGTCGTTGTGCAAAGCAGTCACCCGGTGTTCGGTCTCATTTTGAAGACTGAAGTTGGAAAAACACAACTGGTCAGGCAGCATACAGGATGCAGGAGAATTGAAATTTTGAGCATTAGGCCTTCATCAGGACGGTGTTTGGTCTCACTAGTGTAAAGGAGACTGCATTGTGAGCATCAAATGGAGTACACCAGCTTGAACTGCTTCACCTGGAAGGTGTGTTTGGGGCCTTGGACAGTGAGGAGGGAAGAAGTGTATAGATAAGTTTTTTTTTATCTCTTTTTACAATTACATTGGAAAGTGCTGTAGGCAATGAGAGTCTTTAGGGGATATGGAGCAGGGGACCAGGGTGTCTTAGAGGGAGCACTCCTTGTGGAATGTTGACAGTGGAAGGAAGTGGAGGAAATGGCAGAGATTGTTCTTTTCAATACAGAGACTCATGAATGCCTTAGATTTCTAAGTATTAAGCATTGTATATTTTGCAGCCTTGAGTATATTTAATGACCTAGCATCAACAGCATTCTGAGGTAAACAACTCCATTGATTCATTATCCTCATATGTCTTGAATGTGCAACCCTTTTTCTGAGATCATACCCTCTGCTCCTCGATACTCTCATAAGAGAAACAAACTTTATTAAACAGTACATTCCTTAAGCTGTTCCCAATAGGCAAAATTCTGAGTGCATTTAATCAGTCTGTGCTTACAAAACTCTGAACATAGTGTTAGATGTGATTCCATGATTGGATAGCATTTGCTGAACAATCCTAAGTTTGTGATGAATTACATTAAAAATCAATTTAAGATCCAGTCGTGCTAGCAAATTATCCCTCTCATGCTTGCTAGAAGCCATATATGCATATCCTCAGCAGAAAAAAAATGTCCCCACATTACACCTTGTTTTGAATCAAATGAAAGCTTGGGAGATAATAGTTCTCTGCATTCTCCATGTCAATGTTTTGTACAACAAATGTCAACTTTCCATCCAGTCAGCACTTCATTCTCAGGCAGTGTAAATTGTTGCACTATTTGATACTTGACATTCTTGTCTTGATGTGTGTAACAGGAAATCTTCAACATTGCTTTTTCTTTCAGCAATATTCGAGTTCTGTATTGTATGACGAATAGCATAATGCTTAATTGCAGCCAGACATCCATTTATCTAACATTAAAAAGATTATACTGTAATTAATAAAAATATTGAAAGACAACATTTCAACAAAAAAATCCCTGATGACTTTTATCCTGGGTTGCTTGTAGTAGTCTGGGAGATTAATGTTTTATTCCAAGAAACTCTAAGATAATCCTGAAGAATTGGTAAATTTTACGTGAAGGGGACAAGAGCTGAGAGAGATTTCAGAAAGTGGATTAACAAAAAAACCTGGCTATTTTGGCATTCTGAAATCAAACATGAATATTGAGTTGTTTTGCAAGAGGCTTAATGCAGTCCAGCTGAATCTTTGCTAACTTAAAGTTGCTGTGCACTCAAATTTGCAACATTCAAAAACTCAAGTGTTTGGACCATTGGCAGAGTATTGACATTTCTTATTCAGGATAACAAACTCTGCTTTGATGTCACAGCTACTTAGTAAAATAGATTTGGACCTTACTTAACTCTAAGGTTAAAGAGATTAATGGAACAGGCAAAGCCAGCAAATTAAATTACGGCACTGTGGTAACAGCTCACTCCTTTGTATTTCAGATGTCCAGCAGGATATTATGGAAACATCATGTATGACAGAAGGGTAGTACGAGGAAATACATATGCACAGCATACCCTCCCAGCGGTATGTGTACTGAAACTTGTTTCCAGTTTTACTAAGTTGGATAAGTGTATAGCAGCTAATTTAGCAAAATGATGTGTGCTGATTTCTTAAACTGGCAATGCACTGGATTCAAAGGAGAATAAATTCTGTTCACAGTTGAAGACTTAGATACAAAAATATGACAGATGCTGGAATCCAAGGTAGACAAGCAGGAGGCTGGGAGAACGCAGCAAGCCAGGCAGCATGAAGAGGTTGAGAAGTCAATGGTTCGGTTGTAATCTTTCTTCAGGCCTGAAGAAGGATTACACCTGAAACATCGACTTCTCCACCTCCTAATGCTGCCTGGCTTGCTGTGTTCTTTCAGCCACCTGCTTGTCTACCACAGCTGAAGATTGGCAATTTCAGATTTAGTAGGTTCACACTTAAATTCATAGTTGTGTTCATAAATGTTGTGACTTTAAGTAAATTATAGGTTCACGAAGAGATCCATGTTAAAACTGTAATAAAAGCAAAATTCTGGAAATCTGAATCAGAAGCAGAGAATGAAATAAAATGATGATTGCTATTTCAGTTGACCAACTTGCTCACACACTAACATTTCTGTCCTATCCTGGCCTTGCTCTGATATTGCAACAAAGGAAAACACAAGCTCAAGTAATAACAACTCATCTTCCGCTTGGGCACTTTACATCCTTGTTGTCTCAGTACTGAATTAATCAACTTTACAAACCAGATTATGTCTGTTCTCCATTTTTCTTATTCTCCCCCTCCTGCCCCCACAGTCATGTTGTATTTGTGTCTTGTTTAATTTCAGTTTAGTAGCAAGGACCAATTGTTTCAATTTCACTGCTTAATTTACACTTTTTATCCCCTTTCTCCACTGTTAACCCCTTTGACATTTGCAGTGGACCCCAATACTATCTGCCAGTCTGCTCCTCCTCAGCCTGTCAAAGTAAAAGACAGAAGCTATTTTCCAACATCTTTTAGCTCTGAAGAAGATTCACACCTGACTTGAAACATCAACTCTCTTTCTCTTCACAACTTGAGTTTCTTCAGCATTCTGTTTGTTGATGTTAAAATTGGTGCTGTGTTCCTTTGGTTGCACCCACAGATGCGATATGTCAATTGTACAAGCTGAAATATTGTTCTGTATTCTTATATGAAATAATATGTACAGTTTTTCAAAAATCACAATTAAATAAATACATTCTATAAATGGAGGTAAGTTTGTTCCCTGTGGTGGAAGGTTCATTTTTAGATGTTTCGTCACCATACTAGGTAACATCATCAGCACTGGTGGTATGGCCCACCTTTTATTTTTGTTGGTGATGTTATTTCCTGTTCTATTTCTCAGAGGGTGGTAAATGGGATCCAAGTCAAGTGTTTGTTGATAGAGTTCCGTTTGGAGTGCCATGCTTCTAGGAATTCTCGTGTGTCTCTGTTTGGCTTGACCTAGGATGGGTGTGTTGTCCCAGTCGAAGTGGTGTCCTACCTCATCTGTATGTAAAGATACTAGTGAGTCTTTTCCATGTCTTTTTGTGGCTAGTTGATGTTAATGTATCCTGGTGGCTAGTTTTCTGCCTTTGTCCAATTTAGTGTTTGTTACAGTTCTTGCAAGATATTTTGTAAATTACATTAGTTTTGCTTGTTGTTTGTATAGGTTCTTTCAAGGTCATTGGCTGCTGTTTTAGTGTGTTGGTAAGTTTGTGGGCTACCATGATGCCAAGAGGTCTGACTCATCCAGCACTCATTTCCAAGGTATCTTAGATGTAGGGGAGTCCTTGGGCTATTCACCTTATCTGTGCCCCTCATGATTTTATAAACCTCTATAAGATCACTCCACTCCTCAGCCTCCGCCATTATAGGGAAGAAAGTCCCAGCCTATCCAGCCTCTTCTTATAACTCAAACTCTCCAATCGCAGCAATATCCTTGTAAATTTTTTTTCTGTACCTTTTCTAGTTTAAGCAAGGCAACTACAATGTTCCACAGTGAGGGGAATATTATAATTTTACAATGTTTTTAAACTTAAGACAATTAAAAAGGAAATAGAATGCTTCCACATTTAAATATTATCAGTACCTAGTTATAGAATTAGTTCGGGCTGAAGAGCACTAAAAGATGAGCAAAATAAACTCAGTGGATATAATAAAATGGCAAGGATATTTACTTTTGGTAAGGAGTCTGAATAAGCTAATTGCAATGGTGGAAGTCATCAAGAGGGATATTATAATAATTGAGAGCAAAAAAAATGTACAAGATAAACTAGATAATTAAAACCACAGAAACTTGCAGGACAAAAATACTGGTATTTATTTATAAAAATTCAACACAAAATAAGTAATTTTTGAAGATGACAGTGTACCAGGTGTAATTCCAATTTTAAAAGAAAAATTGAAATAACTGAGGAAGTACTAGTAAGTGTCAGTGACAAGAAAGATATTGGAATTCCAGCTTAAAAAATATCCAGTGACAGAGCATTTAGGTGTGGAGAATGCAATGTGGGGGAGAAGCATGGATTTTTAAAAGATCAGTTTTGTTGAATAATTAATTGAAGGAATTCAAGATGGTGGCAGAGTATGCAGCATCTGGATTCCTGAGCCTGGGGATCATCCATTCCATCTATTTTCTTTCTCTTTTCTTGTTCTTCTCTTTTTTTAAAAAAAAGACTGAAAGAAAACTTACCTTGGTGCAGCTGAGGGCCAGAGGAGAGGGGGCTTGGAGGCTGGCGTGGGAATGGTCACCAGGCCCTGACCAGAGTGGGGACCGTTGTTGGACTGGGGGCCAGTGCAGGGGTCAGCAGCTTGCGAGCCCAGTCAGACCATGTCTGCATGCCTGCATTGATCTGCTGCAGGCCCTTTATGAAAGGACTACAATATTAATCTTTTTAAAGTTATTTCTTAATTTTCTAACTTATATTACCTTACAGTATTCATAGTATAAGTTTTTCATTTCTCTAGTTTATATCTATGATTTGTACCTCGGTACTTTGTACCTAAGATGACATTGTAAACTGTTTACGGTGTACTTTTGTATTTGAGTACATGTGACAATAAATCTAATTCTGAATAACTGATTTAGACAAGAACAGTGCAGTTCTGTTAAACATTGACTTTCAAAGCCACTTTAAAATGGTATGTATGAAATTAACTAAAAGATCCCATTTTGTCTAGGGGCAATGATTAGATTCTCTCATTGGAAAGGGTCACTGCAGGGCATTTGTGTGATATGAACGGTACTTGCGTAATGTTAAAATATTAAATTGGACTATCTCCCTGTAATTAAAGAGTTAAACTGTACTGTCTTCTTCCAGAAACTGAACATTCTGGAAGGGGGTGGGGACAACATTCATGCAGGAATGTGGATTTAGACAGCCATTTACTACTACTCTCCTACTATTATCAAATTAAACTCATTTCAGTCCCTTCCATTCAGAAATACTTTCATAGTCATCCCCCAGCCAATCAGGTTCACTTGCATGATCATCCCCGATACTGAAGTATATCATACCTACATTTTCTGTGGAAGTAGAGGAACCAGAACTCATTTGCAAGGCTGCCCTGAAGCTAGGATATATGACACCTATATTGTCTTGGGTAGTCATGGAGTCAAGAAATCGTCTGCATAATGATTTCCCAGGATTAGGGCATTTACATTTACATTATCTCCAAGGATGACCTCATCCTACCACTGTACTGGGGTAGAATGTGGTTATGGCCGGGGAGTGGCCAGATTACCTGTAAACATTACTAGTTGACCTGTATAAAGGGAATGTGTTTTTCTTGTTCAGGGCCTCATTTTGACTCCACTTTACATGATCAGCAAAGAGTGCCAGAAGGGGTCACCAAGCTTGTACAAGCTTTAATAAACTTTAACTGTTTGCAGAAGGTGGTATGTGCAAATCACATCTCGTGTGTGAAATCTCGGGGAAAAGAACGACACGGTGGCTCAGTGGTTTGCACTGCTGCCTCACAGCACCTTGGGTGACTGTCTATCTGAGTGGAGTTTGCACATTCTCACTGTGTCTGTGGGTTTCTTCCGGGTGCTCCGGTTTCCTCCCACAGTCTAAAGATGTTCAGGTCAGGTGAATTGGCCATGCTAAATTTTCCATGTTCAGGGATGTGTAGGTCCGATGCATTAGTCAGGGGTAGATATAGGGTAGGGGGAGTGGGTCTGGGTAGTTTACTCTTCGGAGGATCGGTGTGGACTTGGTGGGCTGAAG
Organism: Chiloscyllium punctatum; assembly: GCF_047496795.1. Lineage (NCBI taxonomy): Eukaryota > Metazoa > Chordata > Chondrichthyes > Orectolobiformes > Hemiscylliidae > Chiloscyllium > Chiloscyllium punctatum. Next base: position 77,584,844 of record NC_092749.1, read on the forward strand.
GGCCTGTTTCCACACTGTAGAGATTCTATGATTCCACTTGTCAGCTAAAGCCTGGATATTGTCCATGTTTAGTCGCATTTGGTCATGGACTGCTTCACTATCTGAGATAGAAACAGGCCCTTCGGCCCAACAAATCCGCACCGACCTTCCAAAGAGTGACCCACACAGACCAATTCCCCTAACCTATTGTCCTATATTTACCCCTGACTAATGCAACTAACCTACACATCCCTGAACACTATGGGCAATTTAACGTGGCCAATTAACCTAACCTGCACATCTTTGGCTTGTGGGAGGAAGCCAGAGCACCCAGAGAAAACTCACAGACACAAGGAGAATGTGCAAACTCGACACAGACAGTTGCCTGAAGTTGGAATCAAACCCAGCCCCTGGCAATGTGAGGCAGTAGTGCTAACCACTTCCACCATGTCGTGAATGGTTTAGATTAGATTACTTACAGTGTGGAAACAGGCCCTTCGGCCCAACAAGTCCACACCGACCCGCCAAAGCGTAACCCACCCATTCCCCTACATTTACCCCTTCACCTAACACTATGGGCAATTTAGCATGGCCAATTCACCTGGCCTGCACATCTTTGGACTGTGGGAGGAAACCGGAGCACCCGGAGGAAACCCACGCAGACACAGGGAGAATGTGCAAACTCCACACAGTCAGTTGCCTGAGTCGGGAATTGAACCCAGGCCTCTGGCGCTGTGAGGCAGCAGTGCTAACCACTGTGCCACCGTGCTGTTCTTTTCCTGAGATTTCGCACATGAGATGTGATCTGCACATACCACCTTCTGCAAACAGTTAAAGTTTATTAAAGCATTGCTCAATTATTAGCGAACATCCGCACTTCTGACCTTATCTGTTGGAAGGAAGGTCATTGAAGCAGTTGAAGATAGTTGATCCTAGGGTACTACCCTAAGGAGCTCCTATAGAGATGCCCTGGAACTGACATAACTGATTTTCAACAACTGCAATTAACCTCCTAGATGCCATGTCTGACTCCAACTGGTGAAGACTTTGCTCCCTGATTTCCATCAATTCTAGTTTTGCTAGGGCTCTTTGATGCCACACTAAGTCAAATGTGACCTTGATGTCACTCTTGTGTCATCTGTGGAATTCAACTGTTTTTGTCCATGTGTGAACTAAGGCTATAATGAGGTCAGGAGCTGAGTGTCCCCCTGGCAGATGAGAGGTTTGGAGCTCTCTTCTACAAAGAGCAGTTGATGCTGGATCAGATGTTAATTTTAAATCTGGAACAGATTTTTGTTGAGCAAAGGTATAAGTGGATTGGACCAAAGATAGGTATATGGAGTTAGGCCACAGATCAGTCATGATCTTCCCATTGAGGTTGCAGGGGCTGAATGGCCTACTCCTGTTCCCATGTTCCTAAATTTTTCTTCTGTTGTTTAAGAATTCTTTAATTTTGTCTCAATGTTGCTGTAAATGAATACCATATCGACTAAATTTTAAAACCTGATCTATCAAGCCAGGTTTTATGCTGGGATCTGACTTGTCCAGCAGAAGCATCAGATGGTATCATAATGAGTGTAAATACTGGAAAAGGACAAGTCTCTTGTATTCCTAAATTGTGTTTAGAAGATCTTTACTACAGAATTGTGACCAATTTAATGATGAAGGAACCTCGACCTGACTCTTAGAATAGAGGTAGGCCAAGTAGATCAAGTGTCAGTTGGGAGCATTTGGGACAGTGGAAAAGAACAACGAACAATCAGGAGTAAGCATAATCAACTATCTTCAATGGGGCAAAAAGAAAGCTGAGCTAGATAGACTAGAACCAAAGACTGCTAGGAAAATCTATAGCTGAATAAATGGCTTAACTTCAAAGAAAACATTTGTTTGGGGTCTAAAAGTGCATTTACATGTGGAAGGAGGATCGTGGCTCATGTATTAGACAAGCACTTTGCATTTGTACCTAGAAAGCACATGCTACCCATACCATGGTGACAGGGAAGGGAATTTAGTCAGCAGAAGAGTTCAAAATTGATAGTGGGAGATATAGCATAAAGTGTCAGCACTTGTGTTGACATTGTATTAGGACTAGTTGAGATGTATTTAAGCACACAGATCATTCTGCTATAGTGTGCATTTTTGTTAATGTGAATTCGCTGTAATGCGATTGAATTGGGGACACTGTTTCGAAAGTGCGAACTTCTAAAACATGTATTGGCAGTACTGTGAATACATCACCAACACTTTATGCACTTTTTATAATGCGGGGTTGCACAAGCATTCATCCATTGTTACAAAAGAACTACTTGTACTAAAGAAAATTAGTGGAAATTGTGTAGCCAATGACCATAATTTTTCACCCTTAGCTTCAGGTGGTGCCAGAAAATCAGAGAATTGCAAACATTTCACCCTTGTTCAAAAAGGTGCAGGGACAAGTCTTGCAATTACTAATACAGACTAGTCAGTTTAACTCAGTGGTTGGAAATCTTCCAGAAATTGTTCAGGATAGAATTAAGAGTCATGTGGACAAAACAAAGGGCAAATAGTGTTTACTAAGTTGCTGGATTTTTTTTTTGAGGAGATTACTGAAGGTAATGCTGTTGTTGAGGTGTATATAGACTTTGAAAAGTGACAGGTTTGTGGACACAGTTAGAGCCACATCAAATAAAAGGGACAGCAGCAGCAGCATGAAAAGAACATTGGTTGAGGTAATGGATATTTTGTGAGCTGAAGTGGAGGTCCCTAGAAATCAATATTGGGTTCTTTTTTGCTTTTCCTAATAGGATCTAATTATCTACACCTACCTGTACCACTAGGGATAAATTTCCCTCCTCACCCCTATTAGTGAATCCTGTGTCAGACCCAACCCCCCTCCCCAAGCCCTCACCCCACTCCTGGCATCTTCCCCTGCCACCGTAGGAAGTGCAAAACCTGCGCCAACACCTCCCTCCCCACCTCCATCCAAGGCCCTAAAAGATCCTTCACACAGACAGAAATTTACCTGTACTTCCACAAAGGTCATCTGCTCTATCCTTTGCACCTGAGGTGGTCTCCTCTACATCGGGGAGACAGGACACGAGCTTGCAGAATCATTTCAGAGAACATATCTGGGATACCCGCACCAACTAACGCCTCTACCCCATAGTTGAACAGTTCAACTCCCCCTCCCACTCCACCAAGGATATGTAGGTCCTGAGCTTCCTTCATCGCCAAACCCTAACCTGTGGGAAGGGCTTCTCATCTTCCATGTTGGGACCCTGCAACCACACAACTAATGTGGTTTTCTCCAGTTTCTTTTCCCCCCCCCACACCCCCATCTTATCCCAGTCCCAAACCTCCAACTCAGCACCGCCCTCTTGACCTGTCCATCATCTTTCCAACTATCTGCTCCACCCTCCTCCCTAACCGATCACCCTTTTCCCCCCACCTTCATCTACCTATTGCATTCTCACCTCCCCCTCCCCCCACCCACACCCCCATCCCATTTATCTCTCAGCCTCCCGGCCCACAAGCCTCATTCCTGATGAAGGGCCTATGCCCAAAATATCGATTCTCCTGCTCCTCGGATGCTGTCTGACCTGCTGTTCTTTTCCAGCACGTACTCTCGACTACATGTAACAGAGACAATTCCAAGGTTTGTGGACTATACAGATAAAGCTGAAGCATTCGTAACAATCTTCAGCCAAAAGTGTCAAATAGATATTCCATTTCAACCTCCTCCATTGAATCATAGAAACCCTATAATATGGAGGCAGGCTATTCAGCCCATTGAGTCCACCACACCTTCTGAAGAGCATTCCTCGCAGACCACTCCCTCCCCTAGCCCTGTAACCCTGCATTTCCCATGGCCAAAGCACCCAGCCTACACATCTTTAGACTGTGGGAGGAAATCGACGCAGACCCATGGAGTGAATGTGCCAACACCACACAGCCACCTGAGGGTGGAATTGAACCCCGGTCCCCAGTACTGTGAGGCAATAGTGCATCCCTACATGTCCCTCTTATCGCATATCAATCTTTGGCCAATCAATTCACTTCATGTTGGTGGCATTAGATATTGCACAAGCTAAGGAAACTGACAACATTGCAGCTGTATTGTTGAAGACTAGAAATTTGTGTGCTCCTAGTCAAGCTGTTCCAATATAGCTACAACAGAGTATAAAATTGTCCAGTATGTCTCGTACACAAACAGGAAAACTCCAACCTGGCAATTACCACCCTATCAGTCTACTCTTGATGATCAGTAAAGTGATAGAAGGTATCAATCACAGTGCTATCAAGCACCACTTAGTTAGCAATAACCTGCTCACTGGCATTCTTTTTGAATTCTGCAAGGGCCACTGAACTCCAGAGATGAGACGCAGAGTTTCCCTGTGGCTATCTCCCTTTCTAACAGATAAATGGTTTTTGGTACTGATGGGGGAGATGGCTGTGCAGGGAAACCAGTGGCAGCCAACTTTATGTCACCAGGGCTATGCCTGTTCTACAAGAGAGGAGGAAGAAGAACAGCAGGGCTATAGTGGTAGGGGATTCAGTTGTAAGAGGAACAGTTGGTTGTTTCTGCACCTGCAAAAGAGACTCCAGGATGGTATGTTGCCTCCGTGATGCCAATGTCAGGGATGTCACTGGCTGCAGGGCATTCTGAAAGGGAGGAGTAAACAGACAGATCATGGTTCATACTGATACCAACAACATAGGAAAAGGGATGAGGTTCTCTAAGCAGAATTTAGTGAACTAGAGCAGGACCCAAAATGTAGTAATTTCTGGATTAATCCCAGTGCCACAAGTGAGTGAGTGTAGGAATAGGAGGTTACTCCAGATGATTGCATGGCTGCAGGAGGGAGAGATTTCAATTTCTGGGACTTCGGGATGTTTTTTATAGGTGTGGCACCTGAACCTAAATGGGGACACCATCCTCATGGGTCAGGTTTGCTAGTATTGTCGGGCAGGTTTTAAACTAACTTGGCAGGGGCGGGTGGAATCCACAGAATGTTCAGCAGGAGAAGCCAAAATTAGAAGTGTCAACAAGTAAGTCAGGAAGGAATAGATATTATAGACCGGTTAAGACACAAGGTATTTATCTTTAATGCATGGAGTCTAACAAACAAGGCCGATGAGTTGAGGGCTCAAATTAAAATATGGGAGTATGATATCATTGCTGTCACTGTAACATGGTTGAGAGAGGGGCAGGACTGGCAGCTGAACATTCCAGGATACAGGATCATGAGGTAAGATAGGGAAGAAGACAAAGGAGGGAGTGTTACAGTTTTGATCAGGGTATCTATTACAGTAATAAAGAAGGATGAGATCTTCAGCTTCTCAAGTGAAGCCATATATGTAGTGGACAATGAAGGAAGTTATCTCAGAGTACAGCAGGATCTTGATCAGATGGGCCCGTGGACCGAGGACTAGCAGATGGAGGTTAATTTAGACAAATTAATTTATCTAAATTAAAGGCGATTCCAGCCTTTAACAGTCGACTGTTTGTGTGGAGTTTGCATATTCTCCCCATGTCTGCTTGGGTTTCCTCTGGGTGCTCTGGTTTCCTCCCACAATCCAAAGATGAGCCGGTTAGATGAATTGGCAATGTTAAATTGCCCGTAGTGTTCAGGGATGTGTAGGTTAGCTGCATTGGTCATGGGTAAATGTAGAATAATAAGGTAGGGGAATGGGTCTGGGTGAGTTGCTCTTCAGCGAGTCAGTGTGGACTTGTTGGACCAAATGGCCTATTTCCACACTGTAGGGATTCTATGATTCTATAAAATGTGAGGTGCTGCATTTTGGAGGGGCAAATCAGGGAAAAGGATTTATACACTCAATGGTAAGGTCCTCAATGGGAGTTTTGCTGAACAAAGAGTGCAGGTTCATAGTTCCTTGAAAGTGGAGTCACAGGTAGAAAGGGTAGTGAAGAAGGTATTTAGTATGCTTTTCTTTGTTTGTCAGAGCTTTGAGTATAGGAGTTGGGAGGTCATGTTGCAGCTGTACAAGACATTGGTTAGGCCACTTTTAAAATACTGTGTGCAATTCTGGTTTCCCTGCTATCGGAAGGATATTGTGAAACTTGAAAGCGTTCAGTAAAGATTTACAAGGATGTTGCCAGGATTGGAGGGCTTGAGCTATAGGGAGAGGCTCAATAGGCTGGCTCTATTTTCCCTGGACCATTGGAGGCTGAGGGGTGACCTTTAGAGGTTTATAAAATCATGAGGGGGGTGTATAGGGTAAATAGACAAGGCTTTTTCCCTGGGTTGGGGGAGTCCAGAATTAGAGGGCGTAGGTTTGGGGTGAAAAGGGAAGGATTTAAAAGGGACCTAAGGGACAACTTTTTCACGCAGAGGGTGGTACATGTATGGAATGAGCTGCCAGAGGAAGTGGTGGAGGATGATACAATTACAGTATTCAAAAGGCATCTGGATGGGTATGTGAATAAGAAGGATATGGGTCAAGTGCTGATAAATGAGACTAGATTAATTTAGGATATCTGGTCAGCATTGACAAGTTGGACAGTAAGGTCTATTTCCATGCTGTACATCTGAGTAGAACTTAAAAACCAAAATGAAGCATCCGCACTGCTGGGAGCATGCAATTGGTCCACTAATAGTCCAAGAGAAATAGAAAGAATTTTGGGAAAATGTAAAGATAATAGGGTAGTGATTGGGGATTTTAACCAGGTTAGTCATTGATTAGAGGTAGTAGAATTTTAAATGCATCCAGCACAGCTTTTTAAGCCAGCACATAGAAGATCCTACAAGCGAGGGGGTGGTCCTGGACTTCATTTTAGGTAACGAAGCTGGGCAAGTAGTTGATGTATCAGTGAGAACATTTTGCAAACAGGGATCATAACACAGTTAGAGTCAAAACTACCCCAGCAAAGGGCAAGAAAGGTTTGGATCAGAAATTGGCTAGCTGAAAGAAGACAGAGGGTGGTGGTTGATGGGGAATGTTCATCCTGGAGTTCAGTTACTAGTGGTGTACTGCAAGGATCTGTTTTGGGTCCACTACTGTTAGTCATTTTTATAAATGACCTGGATGAGGGATTAGAGGATGGATTAGTAAATTTGCAGATGACACTAAGGTCAGTAGAGTTGTATGTAGTGTCAAAGGATGTTATAGGTTACAGAGGGACAAAGATAAGCTGCAGAGCTGGGCTGAGAGGTGGCAAATGCATTTTAATGTGGAAAAGTGTGAGGTGATTCATTTGGGAAGGAGCAGCAGGAATGCAGAATACTGGGCTAATAGTAAGATTCTTTGTGGTGTAGATGAGCAGAGGTATCTCTGTGTCCGTATACATAGATCTCTGAAAGTTGCCACCCAGACTGATGGGGTTGTTAAGAAGGCATATGGTGTGTTAGCTTTGATTGGTAGAGGGATTGAGTTTCAGAACCATGAGGTCACGCTGTAGCTCTACAAAACTGGTGCGGCCGCACTTGGAGTGTTGTGTACAGTTCAGGTCACCGCATTATAAAAGGATAGAACATACAAGATTACAGCACAGTACAGGCCCTACAACCCTTGATGTTGTGCCGATCTGTGAAACCAATCTGAAGCCCATCACACATACACAATGTGTGGAAGCTTTGATTAGATTACTCAGTGTGGAAACAGGCCTTTCGGCCCAACAAGTCCACACTACCCACCGAAGAGCAACCCACACAGACCCATTCCCCTACACCTAACACCACGGACAATTTAGCATGGCCAATTCATCTAACCTGCACATTTTTGGACTGTGGGAGGGGTTAAACCGGAGCACCTGGAGGAAACCCACGCAGACACGGGGAGAATGTGCAAACTCCACACAGACAGTTGCCTGAGGTGGGAATTGAACCTGGGTCTCTGGTGCTGTGAGGCAGCACTGCTAACCATTGTGTCACTGTGCCTTTGGAAAGGGTTCAGAGGATATTTACTATGATGTTGCCTGGTATGGAGGGAAGTTCTTAAGAGGAAAGGCTGAGGGACTTGAGGCTGTTTTCATTAGAATGAAGAAGGTTGAGAGGTGACTTAATTGAGACATATAAGATAATCAGAGGGTTAGATAGGGTGGACAGTAGAGCCTTTTTCCTCCGATGATGATGGCTAGCATGAGGGGGCATAGCTTGAAATTGAGTGATAGATATAGAACAGATTTCTTTACTCATACAGTTGTAGGGGCATGGAAAGCTTTGCCTGCAATTGTAGCAGACTTGCCAACTTTAAGGGCATTTAAACGGTCATTGGATAGATGTTTGGATGAAAATGGAATAATATAGATTACAATGGCTTCAGATTGGTTTCACAGGTCGGTGCAACATCAAGGGCTGAAGAGCCTGCACTGCGCTGTAATGTTCTGTGTTCCGTAGGGCTATGGAGAAGGTGCTGTAAAATGAGATTCAATAGTTAAGTTGTTGGTTTTGAAAGGCACAGACCTTTTGAAAGGTTGAAGGGCCTCTCTCTGTGCTGTCGATCTCTGACTGAGATGGATGTGAATGCCCTTGACATCAAGGAACTCTAGCAAAACTGGAGCCAGTAGGAATTGATTCTGCATTAGTTGAATCATACTTCGCACAAAAGAAAATGTGATGTTTGGATGGTCAGTCATCTTTGCTGTAGAACATCTCTGCAGGAGTCCCTCAGGGTAATTTCCTTGGCTGAATCATTTTCAACTGCTTCACCAATGATGTTCTATCCATGATAATGTCAGAAGTAGGAATGTGCAATCAGCAGCAAACTGTTCAGCACCATTCATTACTCCTCAGATACTAAAGAATCTCATGCTTAATGGTAATAAGATCTGGTCAGTATCTGTATTTAACTGACAAGTATGTTTGAACCTCCAATGATTTTTCATTATTTTTACTTTATTGATTAGTGAATTTTTGGTTTGGAGCTGTGAACTGTGAACTGACCTTTGGGCTATGAGCAGCAGTTAGTGATGGTGGTTGGGGGGAGTGGGTGGGGGGCAGCCATGCTAAATTACATAGCGTCGAGGGATGTGTAGACGAGGTAGGTTAGTCCTCATAAATGTAGGTTTGCAGAGATAAGGGTCTTGGTGTGGGTGGCATGCTCATGAGTATTGCTGACACCTCCTCAGTGAACTGAAAATCTGGTCTTTATTGACATCTCCAGAAAATCAGTCAAGAAGCAATAATATATACCTTGAAACAATACAAAATAAAAGCCACTTAAGTAATTTGACCAATTTGGTTATTTTCTTTAATTGTTCCTTAACTATTTGGTTGTGTGACTTTTGTATGAATGAGACTGAAAACAAAAGTTATAAGTTTAAATCAGACATCAGTTAGATTACTTTGGTGTGAGCTACTGACTGGAATCTAATCAAGGGGTTTGGGGTGGTTCATGTTTGGAATAATAGATAAATGGAAGTTAGTCGCAGATTGGAATTTTATCGATGGGATTGGAGTGTTTATTTATAGAAGAACAGGTACTCATGAATGAGGTACAGACTGGAATGTAATTGAGGTGCTTTTTATATAGAATAACTGATAACTCGGTACTCTCTCTCTCCTGCACAATCTCAGTATTTCTCTCTCTCTCTGTCCTGTAAAACCTCTCAATTTCTCTCTCCCTCCCGTGTACAATCTCACTATCTCCCTCTCTATACAGGAAGGGAAAAGGATGAGATTCTGAAGGGAGAATATAGAAAGGTAGGCAAGAATTTAAAAAGGAGGTCCTCGAGGTTAGTAATATCTGGATTACTCCCAGTGCTATGAGCCAGTGAGGATAGGAATAGGAGGATAGAGCAGATGAATGTGTAACTGAGGAGCTGGTGCAGGGGAGAAGGGTTCACAGTTTTGGATCATTGGAATCTCTCTTCTGGGGTGGAAGTGACATGTACAGGAAGGACGAATTGTACCTGAATTGGAAGGCAACTCAAAATCTGGCAGGGAGATTTGCTAGAGCTGCTCGAAGGATTTAAACAAGTAAGGTGGAGGGGTGGGATCCAGTTGAGAGTGAGTCAAACACTCAGGGCAGGCAGAAACAAAGCAGAGAATAAGGTAGGACTGATAAACTAAACTGCATTTACTTCAATGCAAGAGGCCGAACAGGGAAGGCAGACGAACTCAGGGCATGGTTAGGAACATGGGACTGGGATATCATAGCAATTACAAAAATATGGCTCAGGGATGGCCAGGACTGGCGGCTTAAATGTTCCAGGGCACAAATGCTATAGGAAAGATAGAAAGGGGGTCAAGAGAAGAGGGAGAGTAGCGTTTTGATAAGAGATAGCATTACTGCTGTACGTACGATATCCCTAGGAATACCTCCAGGAAAGTAATTTGGCAAGAACTGAGAAATAAGAAAGGGATGATCACCTTATTGAGATTGTATTTTAGACCCCGTAATAGTCAACGGGAAATTGAGAAACAAATTTGTAAGATTTCAGTTATCGCAAGACTAATAGGGTGGTTATGGTAGGGGATTTTAACTTTTTAAATATATACTGAGACTGTTATATTGTTAAGGGTTTAGATTAGATTCCCTACAGTATGGAAACAGGCCCTTTGGCCCAACAAGTCCACACCAACCCTCCAAAAAGTAACCCACCAAGACTCATTCCCCATATTTACCCCTGACTAATGCACCTAACACTATGGGCAATTCACCTGACCTGCACATCTTTGGATTGTGGGAGGAAACCGGAGCAAACCCACACAGACACGGGGAGCATGTGCAAACTCCACACAGTCACCCCAGGTGAAAATTGAACCCGAATCCCTGGTACTGTGAGGCAGCAGTCCAAACCACTGAGCCACCGTGCTGCCCCAGATGGAGAGGAATTTGTGAATTATGTAAAAGAAATTTTATGATTCTGTGTATGTACCTACTAGAGAAAGTGCAAAACTGGTGCAAGTGGACCTATTTTTGGGAATTAAGGCAGGGCAGGTGACTGAAGTATCAGCGGGGTAACATTTTGAGGCCAACAACCGTGATTCTGTTAGTTTTAAGATAGTGATGGAAAAAGAGAAACCAGATCTAAAATTGTAGGAAGGCTAATTTTGACATTATTAGGCAAGAACTTTGAAAACCCTGATTGGGAGCGGATGTTTGAAGGTAAAGGCATGGCTGGAAAATGGGAAGCCTTCAAAAATGAGATAACAAGAGTCCAGAGACAGTATAGTCCTGTTCAAGTGAAAGGAAACGCAGGTAAGGAATGCTGGATGACTACAGAAATTCAGGGTTTGCTTAAGAAAAAGAAGAAAGCGTATATTAGGTATAGACAGGAGAGTATAAAGGCAGTAGGAGTATATTTAAGTGGGAAGTCAGGTGGGTGCAAAGGGGACATGAGATAGCTTTGGCAAATAGGGTTATGGTGAATCCAAAGGATTTTTATAAATGCATTAAGGACAAAAGGGTAACTACAGAGAGAATAGAGCCCCTCAAAGATCAGCAAGGTAGCCCATGTATGAAGCTATAGGAGATGTTGGTGTTAATAAATGAGTATTTTGCATCAATGTTTACTGTGGAAAAGGACATGGAAGATATAGGATGTGGGGAAATAGCTGGTCACATCTTGAAAGATGTCCATATTAGAGAGGAGGTAGTACTGGATGTCTTGAAATGCATAAAAGTGGATAAATCCCCAGGACCTGATCAGGTGTACCCTAGAACTCGGTGGGAAGCTAGGGAAGTGATTGCTGGGCCTCTTGCTGAGATATTTATATCATCGATAGTCACAGGTGAGTTGCTGAAAGACTGGAAGTTGGCTAATGTGGTACCACTATTTAAGAAAGGTGGTAAGAAAAAGCCAAGGAACTATAGGCCAGTGGGCAAATTGTTGGAGGGAATCAGAGGGACAGGATTAACATGTATTTGGAAAGGAAAGGACTGACTAGGGATAGTCAACATAGCTTTGTGTGTGGGGAATCATGTCTCAAGGGGCAACTTTTATGCAGTGTGGTATGTGTATGGAATGAGCTGTCAGAGGAAGTGGTGGAGGCAAGTACAATTGCAACACGTAAAAGGAAGGGTATATGAATAGGAAGGGTTTGGGTGGATATGGGCCTTGTACTGTTAGGTGGGACTAGATTGGGTTGGGATATCTGATCAGCATGGATGAGTTGGACTGAAGGCTCTATTTCCATGCTGTACATTGCTATATGACTCTATGAACTTGATTGAGTTTTTTGAAGAAGTAATGAAGAGGATTGATGAGGGCAGAGCGGTAGGCATGATCCATCCAGACTTCAGTAAGGCATTTGGCAAGGTTCCTCATAGGATACTGGTTGGCAAGGTTAGATCTCATGGAATACAGGGACATCTAGCCATTTGGATATAGAACTGGCTCAAAGGTAGAAGACAAAAGGTAGTGGTGGAGGGTTGCGTTTTAGACTGAAGGCCTGTCACCGGTGGTGTGCCACAGGTGCTGGGTCCACTACTTTTCTTCATTATGTAAATGATTTGGATGTGAACATAGGAAGTATAGTTAGTTAGTTTGCAGATGACACCAAAATTGGAGGTGTAGTGGGCAGCGAACAATGTTACAACGGGATCTTGATCAGATGGGTAAGCGGGCTGAGGAGTGGCAGATGGAGTGTAATTTAGATAAATGTGAGGTGCTGCATTTTGGAAAAGCAGGATTTATACACTTTAATGGTAACGTCCTGGGGAGTGTTGCTGAACAAAGAGACCTTGGACTGCAAGTTCCTAGTTCCTTGAAAGAATAGTTGCAAATAGATAGGATAACGATGAAAGTCTGCTTTCCTTTATTGGTCAGAGCATTGAGTATAGGGAGGTCATGTTGTGGCCATACAGGACATTGGTTAGGCCACTTTTGGAATATTGTGTGTAGTTCTAGTTTCCTTCCTTTCGGAAGGATGTTGTGAAATTTGAAATGGTTCAGAAAAGAGTTACAAGATTATTGCCAGAGTTGGAGGATTTGAGCTATTGTGAGAGTCTAAATAGGCTGGGGCTATTTTCCCTGGAGCGTCATTGGCTATGGGGTGCCCTTGTAAAGATTTATAAAATCATGAGTGGCATGGATAGGATAAATAGACAAGGTCTTTCCCTGGGGTTGGGGAGTTCAGAACTAGAGGGCATAGGTTTATATACAGAATAACTAATACCCAAGAGTGACTCACAGACTGGAATCTAATTGAGAGGATTGGGGTGCTTTTTATAGAGAGTAACAGAAACCCAGGAGTGAGTTACAGACTGAAATTAATCCAAGTGGTCAGGTTGGTTTATACACAGAATACCAGAAACCCGGGAGTGAGTTATAAACTGGACTCGAATTGAGGGGAGTGGCTGACTTATTTACAGAGCAATAGGATATGAATGAGGGAAAAAAAACATCCATCATGGACCAACTCAACTCAACAATGAGCTGAGCTGTGCTCTTAGGTCTTGGTTTCCCCACTAATGGAAAGATCTTCAACTGCTGTGTATAGAGATTTTCATGTGTTCTGAAAGATGGGAGAGAAGCAGGCAGACACCCTTCCAGTGAACAACAGTCAGGAAGGGACAGAAGCAGATTAAGATTTCCAAATGGTATCAGATCAGGACAGTCTTAGATTTAAACATTGACTCAGCAGAGATAGCTTGGAAAGGAAATTGGAGTGAGGACAAATCGCAAGAAATTAACCTGTTTGTTCCACCAACATTTAGGAGGATAAATGATGTGTTCCCAATTTTATCAGGAATTTGAGTGGGATCGTGGCATCAGATTATTGTGAGTCTGTACTGAAAAATTCTAATTGATGCTTGATCAGTTTCCTTTTGCTGAGAACAATTCCAAAACTTGTATAACCTTTTAAGTGTTGAACTCATAAACAACATACTTTAGTGACTCCTCACTTAACTACTTTGAACGCCATCCCCCTCTGCTTTCCCCATTCACTGAAGATATGCATACCCTTTGATAATGTCACTACCATACTGGTTACAATGCTGCCTATCTCGCACTGTCTCCATATGATATAGGAGCAGAGTTAGGCCATTTGACCCAGCAAACCATTTGGTCATGCCTGATATAGGTTTCTCAACCTCCTTTTCTTGCCTTCTCCATGTACCCCTTGATGTCCTTTCTGATTAAAATCTGTTTTGAATACACTCAAATGACTTGGCTGAGAGACTGTGGCAATAAGTTCCACGGATTACCCACCTGTTGGCTGAAGAAATTCCTCCTCACCTGAACAAAGAGACCTTAAGGTGCAGTTCACAGTTACCTGAAGCGTGAATCACAGGTAGATAGGGTAGTTAAGGTGGCATTTAATATGCTTGCCATTATTGGTCAGTGCAATTGAGTATAGGAGTTGGGTAGTCATGTTGCAGCCATACTGGACATTGGTTAAGTCACTTTTGAAATACTGCATTCAATTCTGGTCTCTCTGCTGTAGGAAGGATGTTGTGAAACTTGAAAGGGTTCAGAAAAGATTTACAAGGGTGTTGCCAAGGTTGGAGGGTTTGAGTTATTCCAAGTGGTTTTATTAGGCTGGGGCTATTTTCTCTGGAGTGGAGTTTGAGGGATAACCTTATAGAGGTTCAAAATCATGAAGGGTCTATTTCCATGCTATACAAGTCCATGATTCTATGAGCAGCATAGATAGGGTGAATACCCAAGGTCTTTTTCCAAGAGGTTGAAAGAAAACCAGATGGCACAGGTTCAATGAGAGAGACGAAAGACTTAAACAGGACCCAAAGGGCAACTTTTTCACGTGTTGTATGGAATGACCTACCAGAGGAAGTGGTGGAGGCTGGGACAATTACAACACTTAAAAAGCATCTAGGTGGGTACATGAATAAGAAGGGTTTAGAAGGCCATATGCTGGCAAAATGGGATTTGATTAATTTAAAGTATCTGGTCCACAGTTATAGAGGGGGATTTTAAATTTCCAAACATAGACTGGGACTGACATATTGTTAAGGGTTTAGATGGAAAGGAATTTGTTAAGTGTGTACAATGAAATGTTTTGATTCATCTTGCAAACGTTTTGTCCCCTGTCTAGGTGACATCCTCAGTGCTTGGGAGCCTCCTGTGAAGCGCTTCTGTGCAGTTTCCTCCGGCATTTATAGTGGCCTGTCTCTGCCGCTTCCGGTTGTCAGTTCCAGCTGTCCACTGTAGTGGCCGGTATATTGGGTCCGGGTCGATGTGTTTGTTGATAGAGTCTGTGGATGAGTGCCATGGCATCTCCCCCTCCAGTCAACTTTTGAAAATTCTTGCCGAATACCGTTAAACTTCAACATTTAGATCCAGTCTAACCTTTTCCATCACTATTTTAAAATTAATAGAATTATGGTTGCTGGCCGCAAAGTGCTCCTCCAGACACTTGCCTTTCCTTATTTCTCAACAGTAGGTCAAGGTTTGCATCTTATCTAGTAGGTACATCCACATACTGAATCAAAACAAAGTTTGGGAGAAGATTTGTAGCTCGGGTGCTCGTTGTTGTGGTTCTGTTCTGCCATGGCACTCATCCACAGACTCTATCAACAAACACACCGACCCGGACCCAAAATACCCGCCACTACAGCGGACAGCTGGAACTAACAACTGGAAGCGGCAGAGACAGGCCACTATAAATACCGGAGGAAACAGCACAGAAGCGCTTCACAGGAGGCTCCCAAGCACTGAGGATGTCACCTAGACAGGGGACGAAACGTCTGCAAGACAAATCCCCAGCTCGGCGAACAGAACCACAACAACGAGCACCCGAGCTACAAATCGAAGGTAGAAGTCAGAAGGTAGTGGTGGATGGTTGCCTTTCAGTCTGGCACCAGTGGTGTGCACAAGGATTGTCTTCTACTTTTCATCATTTACATAAATTATTTGGATGTGAACATAAAAGGTATAGTTAGTAAGTTTGCAGATGACACCAAAATTGGAAGTATAGTAAACAACATAGAAGATTACCTCAGAGTACAATGGGATCTTGATCAGATGGTCCATTTGGCTGAGGAGTGACAGAAGGAGCTTAATTTAGATAAATGTGAGGTGCTGCATTCTGGAAAAGCAAATCGGAGCAGGACTTATACACTTTAATGGTAAGGTCCTAGGGGGTATTGCTGAACCCTGGAGTGCAGGTTTATTGTTCCTTGAAAGTAGAGTTGCAGGTAGATAGGATATTGAGGAAGGTGTTTGTTATTAGATTAGATTCCCTACAGTGTGGAAATAGGCCCTTTGACCTAACCAGTCCACACCGACCCTCCGAAGAGTAACCCACCCAGACCCAATTCCCTCTGATGAATGCACCCAACACTATGACTCCACGCAAACAGTCGCCCAAGGTCGGAATTGAAACTGGGACCCTGGTGCTGTGAGGCTAACCACTGAGCCACCGTGCTGTCCCGTGCTTTCCTTTTTTGGGCAGAGCATTGAGTATAGGAGTTGGGAGGTCATGTTCTGGTCATACAGGACTTTGGTGAGGCCACTTTTGGAATATTGCATGCAATTTTGGCCTCCTTCATATCAGAAGGGTGTTGTGAAACTTGAACAGGTTCAAAAGAGATTTACAAGGATATTGCCAGGGTTGGAGCCTATCACGAGAGGCTGAATAGGCGAGGGCTGTTTTCCCTGGAGCTGAGGGGTGACCTTTATAGAGGTTTATAAAATCATAAGGAGTATGAATAGGATAAATAGACAAGGTCTTTTTCCTGGGGTGGAGAAGTCCAGAACTAGAGGGCATAGGTTTAGGGTGAGAGAAGAAAGATATAAAAGGGACCTAAGGGGCAACGTTTTCATGCAGAGGGTGGTGCGTGTATGGAATGAGCTCCCAGAGGAAGTGGTGGAGGCTGGTGACAATTATAGCATTTAAAAGGCATTTGGATAGGCATATAAATAGGAAGAGTTTAGAGGGATATGGGCCAAGTGCTGGCAAATGGGACTAGATTAGGTTAGGATATTTGATCGGTATAATCAAAAGTCTGTTTCCATGCTGTACATCTCTATGCTGAGGTCATTGTATTATTAGTAGTTAAGTCTTTTGTTTAAGATCCAAACCCAATGTTTAGATTCGGTTATTCAGAGTCTGGGATTGGATTTTCAAAACTTCTGTTAATGGGCCCCTTGGATTCTATTTTGATGGTCTTTTAAGGTTTTAATTTCACAGTGTTGTAAATGGAGGTGGGAAAGCTGATTTGATTAAGCTGACTGATCCATACTACAACAATGGCAAGTAACATTGCCTGACACTTGTGTGGTGCAAATGACCATCTCCAACAAGAGGGTGGACAATGAATGTAGTTTTCCTAGGATGATGACGTCAGCTTGTACGATGGGGCATAAGTACAAATTGAGGGGTGAAAGATTTAAGACAGATGTCAGAGGCAGGTTCTTTATGCAGAGAGTGGTGAGGGGGTGGAATGTCCTATCTGCTAATGTAGTCAACTCAGCCACATTAGGGAGATTTAAACAATCCTTAGATAAGCACATGGATGATTTTGGGATAGTGTAGGGAGACGAGCTGAGAATAGTTCACAGGTTGGCGCAACATCGAGGGCCGAAGGGCCTGTTCTGCACTATATTGTCCTATGTTCCATGTTCTAAGAGACAATCTAACTATCACTGCTTGACATTTAATAGTATCACCATCACTGAACACCCCTGCCTCCCTCCCTATTCCCCACTGTCAACATCTTGGGGGTTACCATTGAACAGAAACTGAATTGGAGTAGTCATAAACAGCCCCAAGAAGGAAGGAAATTGTGCTTGGAGGCAGAGGATGTGGAAGAGACCCTAAATGTGTACTCTACTTCTGTGTTCACCCATGAGAAGGATTTGGAGATTTGTGTGGCACATGGTAGGGCATTTTGAGATCAAGAAAGAAGTGGGTTGGATCTCTTGAAAAGCCTTAAGGTGAATATGACCCCCCCCCTTTCCCCCCCCCCCCCCCCCCACCCCCCCAGGTATCTATCCCTGATTATTGGAGAGGCAAGAGAGAAAATTGAGGCCTTACCCAAGATCTTTGTATTGTCATTGGCCACTGGAGAGGGACAGGAGAACCAGTGAGTAGCTAATGGTGTTTCTGTGATCGGGAAGGAAAATGGGGATAATGCAGGAACCATAGACCAGTGAGTCTCACATTGTTGGCTGGGAAGGTATTGGAGAGAATTCTTTAGGATAGGATTTATTTGCATTTGGAAAAGCATGGCCTAATTGGGGTCACTAAGCATGTACAGGGTATGTCATATCTTACTAACTTGATGGAATTTTTTGAGGAGTTGACAAAGGTGATCAATAAGGGTAAAGCACTAGATGTTGTCTGCATGGATTTTGCTATGGCTTTTGACAAGGTCCCTCATGGTAGGTGCATCCAGAAGGTTAAGCTGCATGGGATCCACAGTGACCTGGCCACATAGATTCAGAATTGGCTTGCCCATAGAGGGCAGAAGATAGAGGTAGAGAGTGTTTTTCAGGCTGAAGACCCATGACAAGTTGTGCTCTGCAGGGATCTGTACTAGGAGCTCTGCTGTTTGTGATGTGTATAAATGATTTGGATGAAAATGTAGATGACTGGGTTAGTACATTTGCAGACAGTACAAAAATCAGTGGAATTATGGATAGCCTAGATTGTCTAGGGATGCAGTGGGATAAAAATCAGTTGCAAATATGGGTGGAGAAATGCCAAATGGAGTTTAGTCTGGGTAAGTGTAAGATGCTACACTTTGAGAAATTAAATGTTAAGGAAAAGTATATGGTAAATGGCAAGACCCTGAACATCATTGATGTACAGGGGGATCTTGGGTTCAAGTCCATAGCTCCCTGAAAGTGGCCATGCAAGTGAGTAGGGTGGTGAAGAAAGCATCTCGCATGTTTGTCATTATTGGTTGGGGAATTGAGTAGAAGTGTTAGGATATCATGTTGCAGTTTTATAAGACTGATTTTGCCACACTTTGCGTATTGTGTTCAATTCTGGTTGCCAAATTGCAGGAATGATGTGGAGACTTGAGAGGGTGGAGAAGATGTTTACCAGGATGCTGCCTGGATTAGAGGGTGTGAGCTATTAGGAAAGGCTAGAAAAATGCATGTTGTTTCCTTTGCAATGGCAGCGGTTGAGGGGAACTTGATAGAAGTCTATAATATTGCGATGCACACATAGGATTACCAGTCAGAATCTTTTTCTGAGGATTGAAATGCCTAATACTAGGGGGTATGCATTTAAGACGGGTAAGTTCAAAGGAGGAGTGAGGTGCATGTTTTGTAAGCAGCATGTGGTTAGGAATCTGAAAATTGCTACCAGAGGTGGTGGTTGGCACAGATAAGTTAGGGGCATTTAAGGGACTTTTAAATAGGCACATGAATATGCAAGGAATGGAGGGATATGAACCAAGGGCAGGCAGAAGATATTAATTTAATTTTCCCTCCTGTTCGATACAATATTGTGGGCCTAAAGGCCTGATCCGTGTTGTACAGTTCAATTTTCTACAAGAGCAGGTCAGACGTTAGGAATCCTGAAGCAAGCAACTCCCTTCCTGACTCCCAAAGCCTGTCTGCCATTTACAAGTCAGGACTGTAATGGAATACTTCCAACTGAAGAAGCTTGACACCATTAGGACAAGACAGTCCATTTATTTGGCAGTACATCCTCAAATATCCACTCCTTTCATCACTGATTCTGTAGCAGCAGTGTGTACTATTTATAAGGTGTGCTGTAGAAACTCACCAAGGCTTATTAAACCGCAGCTTCAAAGCCCATGACCACTTCCACCTGACTGAGGGACTAAATTGGGCAGAGAGACTTAGGTGTAAATGTGCATAAGTCAGGACGGAGAGAGAGTAATTCATAAAGCCTACAATATTCAGGGCTTTATCATCCAGACCCCACCGTGTCTCTGTAACCCTGTAATCCCTGGACAATATGGACAATGTGGCATGACCAATCCATGTATCCTGCTCATCTTTGGACTGTGGGAGGAAACCAGACCATCTGGAGGAAACCCAAGCAGACATGGGGAAAATGTACAAACTCCACAGATAGTCGACTGAGGGTGGAATCAAACCTAGATCCCTGGTGCTATGAGATAGCAGTGCTAATCACTGAGGCACCATGCCACCCTACATTTTGCATCTTTATATATGTCAATTAGATCTTCTCTTGTAATAAAAGCAAATTGAGCTTTGTCAAAGGGTCAGTTAAACTCAAAACGTCAGCTGTTTTCTCTCCTTACAGATGCTGCCAGACCTGCTGAGATTTTCCAGCATTTTCTCTTTTGGTTTCAGATCTTCTCTCATTCTTAACTTGAGGGTGTAGCTTCATTTATGAACTTAGTTGGAAAAATTGGGGCTGTCCATTTTTGATGAGCAGATTAAGAGGATACTCCTACGTATAATACATGTTGAGAGTTTGAAATGCACTGCCAGGAAATGTGGTGGAGGTTCAAATGGACATGAGTTTTGTTTTATTTAAATAATACATTGGGTCAAGGCAAGAAGGCATTGAGTCATAACACTCATTGAGAGACCCATTGTAGACCTGATGGAATGCCTGGCCCCCCACTTCTGCAACTTAGCAATTATGTGAATTTTTTTAATATGTGGAATTCATAAATTCATATGTGGAATTTTCCTGGCTCGGCCACAATTTATTGGCCATCCCTAATTGCCCCATGAGAAGGTGTTGGTAAGCTGCTTTTTTGAAATGCTTCAGTTCATTTGGTGTAGGTACACTACAAACAGTGTTGACAAACTGGACTACATGACCTGTTACAAACATAGAATATATAGCATTGAATGTTTTAATTGAATGAGTAGAGTCTATTATAGGATGGACATAGAATGAATGAAGAAAAGCACTATCTAAAGTTGTCAGTATGTAACAGAATAAAAAGTTGCCATCATCAAGTGAGAGATGACAAAGTATATTGATGTAAGTTTTCAAAAATGAGTTTGTTATAGGAAAAATGGATGTGGATTAGTGGGCCTGGAAGAGCACAGCAGTTCAGGCAGTATCCCAGGAACAGTAAAATCGACGTTTCGGGCAAAAGCCCTTCATCAGAAATAAAGGCAGAGAGCCTGAAGGGTGAAGAGATAAGCTAGAGGAGGGTGGGGGTGGGGAGAAAGTAGCATAGAGTACAATAGGTGAGTGGGGGAGGGGATGAAGGTGATAGGTCTGGGAGGAGGGTGGAGTGGATAGGTGGAAAAGAAGATAGGCAGGTAGGACAAGTCATGGGGACAGTGCTGAGTTGGAAGTTTGGGACTAGGGTGAGGTGGGGGAAGGGGAAATGAGGAAACTGTTGAAGTTCACAGTTTGGGGTTGAAGTGTTCGGATGCGGAAGATGAGGCATTCTTCCTCTAGGCGTCTGGTGGTGAGGGAGCGGTGGTGAAGGAGGCCCAGGACCTCTATGTCCTCGGCAGAGTGGGAGGGGGAGTTGAAATGTTGGGCCACAGGGTGGTGTGGTTGATTGGTGCGGGTGTCCCGGAGATGTTCCCTAATGCACTCTGCTAGGAGGCGTCCAGTCTCCCCAATGTAGAGACCGCATCGGGAGCAACGAATACAATAAATGATATTAGTGGATGTGTAGGTAAAACTTTGGATGTGGAAGGCTCCTTTAGGGCCTTGGATGGAGGTGAGGGAGGAGATGTGGGCGCAGGTTTTGCAGTTCCTGCTGTGGCAGGGGAAGGTGCCAGGATGGGAGGGTGGGTTGTAGAGGGGTGTGGACCTGACCAGGTAGTCAGGAGGGAACAGTCTTTGCGGAAGGCGGAAAGGGGTGGGGAGGGAAATATATCCCTGGTGGTGGGGTCTTTTAGGAGGTGGCGGAAATGTCGGCGGATGATTTGGTTTATGCAAAAGTTGGTAGGGGGGAAGGTGAGCACCAGGGGCGTTCTGTCCTTATTACGGTTGGAGGGGTGGGGTCTGAGGACGGTGGTGCGGGATGAAATGGAGGGCTTGGAGGCCCTGCTCATGTCGGGTGGAGGTGTAGAGGGATTCGATATCCATGGTGAAGATGAGGACGCCAATTGAGGACACCTCTTCCTACCGCCCCCTCGACCATGACCCCACCCCCATCACCAAACCATCATCTCCCAGACCATATGGAATCTCGTCACCTCAGGAGATCTCCCACCCACAGCTTCCAACCTCATAGTCCGGGAACCCCTCACTGCCCCGTTCTACCTCCTTCCTAAGATCCACAAACCTGACCACCCTGGCCGACCCATTCTCTCAGCATGCTCCTGCCCCACTGAACTCATTTCTACCTACCTCGGCACTGTCCTATCCCCCCCCTAGTCTAGGAACTCCCCCCATACATTCGAGACACCACCCACGCCCTCCACCTCCTCCAAAACCTCTGTTTCCCCAGCCCCCAATGCCTCATCTTCACCATGGATATCCAATCCCTGTGGAACTCCATCCGCCATGAACAGGGCCTCCAAGCCCTCCGTTTTTTCCTCTCCCGACGTCCCCAACAGTACCCTTCCACCGACACTCTCATTCGTTTGGCCGAACTGGCCCTCACTCTTAACAATTTCTCCTTCGAATCCTCCCACTTCCTCCAGACCAAAGGGGTAGCCATGGGCACCCGTATGGGCCCCAGCTATGCCTGTCTAATTGTTGGCTACGTAGAACAGTTGATCTTCCGTAACTACACCAGCACCACTCCCCACCTCTTCCTCCGCTACATTGATGACTGCATTGGTGCCACCTCGTGCTCCCGCGAGGAGGTTTAGCAATTCATCAACTTCACCAACACATTCCACCCTGACTTTAAATTTACCTGGACCATCTCTGACACCTCCCTCCCCTTCCTGGACCTCTCCATCTCCATTAATGATGACCGACTTGACACTGACATATTTTACAAACTCACCGACTCCCACAGCAACCTGGAATACACCTCTTCCCACCCTACCTCTTGCAAAAATGCCATCCTGTATTCCCAATTCCTCCGCCTCCGCCGTATCTGCTCCCAGGTGGACCAGTTCCACCACAGAACACACCAGATGGCGTCCTTCTTTAGAGACCGCAATTTCCCTTCCCATGTGGTTAAAGATGCTCTCCAATGCATCTCGTCCACATCCTGCACCTCTGCCCTCAGACCCCATCCCTCCAACCGTAACAAGGACAGAACGCCCCTGGTGCTCACCTTCCACCCTACCAACCTTTGCATAAACCAAATCATCCACCGACATTTCTGCCACCTCCAAAAAGACCCCACCACCAGGGATATATTTCCCTCCCCACCCCTTTCCGCCTTTCGCAAAGACCATTCCCTCTGTGACTACCTGGTCAGGTCTACACCCCTCTACAACCCACCCTCCCATCCTGGCACCTTCCACTGCCACCACAGGAACTGCAAAACCTGCGCCCACACCTCCTCCCTCACCTCCATCCAAGGCCCTAAAGGAGCCTTCCACATCCATTAAAGTTTTACCTGCACATCCACTAATATCATTTATTGTATTCGTTGCTCCCGATGCGGTCTCTTCTACGTTGGGGGGATTGGACGCCTCCTAGCAGAGTGCTTTAGGGAACATCTCCGGGACACCCGCACCAATCAACCACTCCACCCTGTGACCCAACATTTCAACTCCCCCTCCCACTCTGCCGAGGACATGGAGGTCCTGGGCCTCCTTCACCGCCACTCCCTCACCACCAGACGCCTGGAGGAAGAACGCCTCATCTTCCACCTCGGAACACTCCAACCCCAGGGCATCAATGTGAACTTCAACAGTTTCCTCATTTCCCCTTCCCCCACCTCACCCTAGTTCCAAACTTCCAGCTCCGTACTGTCTCCATGACTTGTCCTACTTTTCCACCTATCCACCCCACCCTCCTCCCTGACCTATCACCTTCATCTCCTCTCCCACTCACCTATTGTGCTCTATGCTACTTTCTCCCCACCCCCACCCTCCTCTAGCTTATCTCTTCACCCTTCAGGCTCTCTGCCTTTATTCCTGATGAAGGGCTTTTGCCCGAAACGTCAATTTTACTGTTCCTGGGATACTGCCTGAACTGCTGTGCTCTTCCAGCACCACTAATCCAGAATCTGGTTTCCAGCATCTGCAGTCATTGTTTTTACCTTTTACATAGGAAAAATGGTGATTGTCTTGCTGACTAGTGGAAATTATGTTGAGAAGCATGAATTTAAGATAATCTCAAAAATAGTTAAGTGCATGTTGGAAAAAGAAGTGATTAATAGTAATTATAGTGCATATTTCCCAGTTGCATGCTACAACTTTAGTAATATGTGTTTGTTATTTCAGCATGTGCTGAACTTATTAACAATACTTTTTGGGTAGCTTTTTTTTAAAAAGATCTATACCTTTTTTTAAAAATATTTTTCACATCTTATTGAACCCTTTAGACAGCCCAGCCTGACCCTATTGAAATCCAACGACAGCATGAAATTCAGAGGAGGGCAGTGGCCAGGAGGCGAGCTAAAGCACAGCAGCGAACTGGAACCCCACACCCTGTGGAAGGAAGAATACATACAGAAGTACAGACCGGTATGATTAGTAGGGGTCTGTGTTCAAAATAACACTAAGTGCTCACTCTTCCAAGTTTGCTACTTTAGGAATTTGGAAAGCATTATTAGGAAGTCACATTTCCAAGTGTTTTAATGGGGTTCTAGAGCTCATTTTGAAGTTTGGTTGTAATCCAGCAATACTTTGATTAAATATGCATTGATGTCATTATGGTTCTGTTCGCCGAGCTGGGAATGTGTCTTGCAAACGTTTCGTCCCCTGTCTAGGTGACATCCTCAGTGCTTGGGAGCCTCCTGTGAAGAGCTTCTGTGCTGTTTTCTCTGGCATTTATAGTGGCCTGTCTCTGCTGCTTCCGGTTGTCAGTTCGAGCTGTCCGCTGTAGTGGCCAATATACCGGCCACTACAGCGGACAGCTCGAACTGACAACCGGAAGCGGCAGATTCAAACCACTACAAATGCCGGAGGAAAGCTCACAGAAGCGCTTCACAGGAGGCTCCCAAGCACTGAGGATGTCACCTAGACAGGGGACGAAACGTTTGCAAGACAAATTCCCAGCTCGGCGAACAGAACCACAACAATGAGCACCCGAGCTACAAATCTTCTCCCAAACTTTGAATGCATTGATGTCACTTGCAGCCAACTGTAATGTTGCCTATATACACTGTCAGACCTCTCCGATTAATAATTATGTAACTGCTACCTCACAAGAAAAGAAATTGGTAAGAAGAACCTGATATAGGATGTGTCTTTTATGAATGCCAAGTTTGAATTAATATTAGCACTAAAGTTCCAAGCTAATCCTAATTTCTGTATTGATCAGAATTGTATCTGGAAGAACTCAGTGATCGCATAGAAGAAGTTGATGTTGATACTCAAACAGATGCATTTTTGGATAAACCACAAACACCCCTCTTTATCCCTGGAAAAACGGGCAAGGATGTTGCTACGCAGATTGAAGAAGGAGAAGTATGTTACACATAGCATGTAGAGGATATATTTAGAGAGATTGTTATAAATAAAATTGATAAAGTAGTCTAGATCATGACCTTTTAAAAGGCATTTTCATAGTGATAAATGCTCTAGTTAATGTTTTTAGATCTAGCACGGTGTTTACTCGTTCATGGAATATGGGTGTTGCTGGTTGGCCAGCATTTGTTACCCAACCCTAATTGCGGTTAAGATTCAACCCATTGTGTGCATATGGAGTCACACATAGACCCAGATCTGGTAGGGATGGCAGGTTTTCTTCCTTAAAGTTCATTATTGTACCAGATGGATTTTTATAATTGGCAATGGTTGCAATTGTATTTGGGCTAGCTTTATATTCCAGAAGTTTTTTTTTAATTGAATTCAAATCCCATCATCTGTCATGGTGTGATTCAAGCCCCAGACCCCACCTCCCTATGTTGGCACAGGGCAAATTAAAATCTGAAAATATCCTCCAGGAAAAGGTAATCAAAGTACAGGCAAATTCCATATAGAGTCACAGAATTATACAACACAGAAATATACCCTTCAATTCAACTCATCCTCACCAACCAACTATCCGCAGCAACTGATCTAATCTCGTTTGCTAGCATTTGGCCCATATCTCTCTCAATTCTTCCTATTCATGTATTTATCGAGATGCGGCACAGTGGTTCAGTGATTAGCACTGCTACTTCACAGTGCCAGGCACCCAGGTTCGATCCCAGTCTTGGACGACTGCGCAAACTCCACACAAACATTCAGTGTGGGTTTCCTCCTGGTGGTCGGTTTCCTCCCACAATCCAAAGATGTGTAGTTTAAGTGCATTGGCCATGCTAAGTTGCCCATAGTGTTCAAGGATGTGTAGGTTAGGTGCATTAGTCAAGAGTAAATGTAGAATAATAGGGTAGGGGAATATGTCTGGGTGGGTTACTCTTCGGAGGATTAATGTGGACTTGTTGGGCCAAATAGCCTGTTTCCACAGTGTAGGGGTTCTATTAAGCCTTTTAAATGTTGTATTTGTACCTACCTCCACCATCCTCTAAAAGCTCATTCCATGCATGCATCCTCTGCAAGAAAAAATTGCCCCTCAGGTTCCTTTTAAATCTTTGCCCTCTACCTAAAACCTATGCCCTCTTGTTTTGAACTCCCATAGTCTCAGGAAAATGATCTTGGCTATTCACCCCAACCATGCATCCTATGATTTTATAAACCTCTATAAGGTCACCCCTTGGCCTCTGATACTCCAAGGAACAAAGTCCCAGCATATTCAGCCTCTCCCTGTAGCTCATACACTACAATCTCAGCAAAATCCTTAAATCTTTTCTGACCCTTTTCAAGTTTAACAACATCTTTCCTATAGCAGGGAGATCAGAATTGAATGCAGTAGCCTAAAAGTGGCCTCACAAATGTCCTGTACAGCTGCAATATGATTAGATTCTCTACAGTGTGACCTTCTGAAGAGTAACCCACCCAGACCCATTTCCCTCCGACTAATGCACCTCACACAAGAGCAATTTAGCACGGCCAATTCATCTAACCTACACATCTTTGGATGTCCCAACTCCTATTCTCAATGTTCTGACCAATGAAGGCAAGTGTGCGAAACGTCTTCTTCAAAATCCTGTTTACCTGAAACTCTGCTTTCAAGGAAATATGGACCTGCATTCCTAAGTCTCTGTTTGGTCACACTCTCCAGGATTTTACCATTAACTGTGTAAGTGTTGCCCTGGTTTCCCTTACCAAAATGCAACACCTCACATTTATATAAATTAAACCCCATCTGCGACTTCACAGTCCATTGGCCCCTCTGATCAAGATCCCATTGTAATCTTAGACAATCTTCTTCAATATCTCTGTATTACCAATTTTGCTGTGATCTGCAACTTGCTAACCACACCTCCTATAATAAATGATGAAAAGCAGTGGACCCAGCACCAATCCTTGTGACACACGCTAGTCACAGGCCTCCAGTCTGAAAAACAACCCTCTACCACCACCGTCAAACCAATTTTGTATTCAGTTGGCTAGCTCCCCTAGATTCCATGTGATCTAACCTTGGTAATCAGCCTATCGTTGGGAGCTTTGATGAAGATCTTGCTGAATTGCATTTAGACAACATCTACCACTCTGCCTTCATTGATCTTCTTAAAAAAAACTCAATCAAGTTAGTGAGACATGATTTTCCATGCATAAGGCCATGTTAATTATCCTTCATTAGTCCTTGCCTTTCTAAGTGCAAGTAAATCCTGTCTCTCAGAATCCCCTGCAACAACTTACTCACTATTAATGTCAGGCTCACTAAACTGTAATTTCCTGTCTTTTCTTTACCATCTTTCAGAAATAATGGTACTACATTAGCCAACCTCTAATCTTCCAGCACATTGAAGGTGTGATACTCAATTCCAAAACAAGAATCTTAGATAAAGCCAGTGACTGGTGTGAGGGGAAAAGTTGGCTAAATTTTGTCTAAAGATGAAAAATGATAGCAGTAAATAAAAAGTGGGAACAGCGAATGAAGAATTTCAAGATGTTCAACGAGAATATGTTCCTATTTCTAAGAAAAAAAAACCTCCAATGAGAGAGCATCTGTGGCTTGAATAAAGTTGTGCGTAGACTAAGGAAAGAGGCATCTAATGTTATGTAATATAATAGTAGAGCTAAAGTTTGAGAAAGTTTTAGAAACTAGCAAAGAAACTTAAGTAATTAAAATATCGACTGGGCAAAATTATGACATACCAGGCCATTCTACTATTATGTGCAGTTCTTCAACACAAATTCACTGTAATGTGATTGATGAATTGGAGTCACTGTTTCTAAAGTGCGAACTTTTAAAACGTGTTGGCTGTAATGTGATTACATTGCCAACACTTTAGATGCTGTTTCTAAGCATAACTTTTCTATATTACAAGGTTGCACAAAAACTCAACCATTGTGTTATAGAAGAACTGACTATACTCTAGAGACTAAAAGCTGACAAATCCCTTTGACCAGATGACCTAAGACTCTAGATTTATGAAAGAGATAGCTAAGTTGTACTATAACAATTTTCCAAAATTCCCTAGATTTGAGAATAATCCCTGCAGTATGATTTTAGCAACATTAGCATTGCCTTTCAAGAAAGGAGGGAGAAAAGAAAACTGGGAACAACAGGTCGGTTAGTCTAACATCACATCAGTAACTGGAAAAATGGTGGATTTTTTTTTATTAAACAAGTCTTAGCAATGCTATGATTGTACTATGATTGTCAGATAAAATCAAATTGACTTAATGAAAGAGAAGCCATGTTTGACAAATATCAGTTTCTGAGCACATAATTAGTATATGGATATTAATGCAGATAATAACACACCACACACAACTTTAAAATGCAAGATACAGTCATGTGGTGTTAGGAAGAGGAATATATTGAATGGTAGGTTCCAGACTGAGAAAGCAAAGAGTACATGTGAACAGGACATGTTTCAAGTTTGCAGATTGTGTCTAGGAGAATGCCTCCAAAAATTAGTGCTGGAGTTTCATTCATTTACAATTCTATATCAGGTGATATTGAAGAGAGAGCAAACAAGCATAATTTACATTTGCTAACAATCCAAAGCTATGTGTGGATGTTAGCTGTAAGAAAGACAGAGGCTGCAATGATGTGGTTAGGTTAAGTGAATATGGTGGAAGGCTTACTCTGGAAATGTTGACTCACTCCCACTCTTCAAATGCTGCCTGACCTGATGTGCTTTTCCACTGCCACTCTTCTCTACACTAAGTGAATATGCAACAAAGTGGCAAATGGAGCATTATGTGGGAATGTGTGAAGTTGTTAACTTTGAATCTAAAAATGTACAACAACCATTGTGTTATAGAAAACACTTTAAAAGGTGTGGAGCATCTAATGCTGATGTTCAGAGCCTACGTGCACAAGGAGTATACATATACATGGATTAGATTACAAGTTTGAGGAAGTACTGCTGGAATTGTATACAGATTTGTTTAAGCCAGAATTAGATCAAATATGCTAAATCAAGAGGTGCATTGAAGAAATGAGACTTTCATTTTTTGGCAATAGAATGGCAATAGAAGAAGGGAATTCAATGTGGATAAATGTGAGATGATGCATTTGGGCAGGACAAACAAGGCAAGGGAATACATGATGAACGTTAGGACCCTGGGAATCACTGAGCATCGAGAGGAAAAGTGCTGTGCATGTATACTGGTCCCCTATGATATCAGGACATATGTATAAAGTGTTTAAGAAGGCATGTGGTGTACTTGTATTTATTAGCCAAGGAATGCTGTCATGAGCAAGGAGTTTATGCTGGAACTGTAAATTATTGGTTTGATAATAGCAGAGCATTGATTGCAATTCTGGGATCCACAGTCTAGAAGGTATATGATAACACTGGAGAGGGTGCACCTAAACTGGAGAGTTTCCGTCCTGAAGAGATTGGACAGATTGGTGTTTGTTTCCTTACAGCAGAGGAGATTGAGAGGTGACCCAAATGACATGCATAAAATTGAGGAGCAAACTTAGTAGATACTAAGAAACCTTCCCCTTAATGGAGACATCAATGACCAACGGTCATAGATTTAAGATAAGGGGAAGAAAGTTTAGAGAAGCTATGAGGCAATGCTTTTTCACCCAGATGGTGTTGGGAATCTGGAACCACATAAGGGTGGTGGATTCAGAAACCCTCCTAACATTTAAGTATTTTAGATGTGCACTTGCAATGCCAAGGTATACAAGACTAGGGCTAGAAAATAGGATTAGAATAGTTAGGTGGTTGTGTCCGTGCCAATCAAAACCAATGGGCTGAAAGGCCTTTTTCTGTGACGCAGGTCTGTCTGTGACGCAGGTCTGTCTGTGACGCTTCTAACTGTTTAGTAAGTAGGTTGGGTGGATTTGATATTGAGGTTTCATGTTGCCACAATGATTCAATTTCCTTTGCCTACCAGCTCTTTGACTTTGACATTGAAGTGAAACCACTGTTGGAGGTACTGGTGGGAAAAACTATTGAACAAGCTCTACTAGAGGTTATGGAGGAAGAGGAACTGGCTCACCTGCGCGCTTTGCAACGTGACTTTGAGGAGCTTCGCAATGCTGAGCTTGCAGAAGTACAACGTATGGAAGAGAAGGAGAGACGACACAGAGAGGAAAAGGTATAGGTCATTCCAATATAAGGTTTATTTTGTGAAATACTTTTTGTTTTCGCTCTTTCCAGTCGATATTATATTAGCTATTTTGACAATTCTTAGCGCCCTTTCAGAATCTAATTTTTAAGGTGCTCTCAAAAGAGGACTGGAAAATTCCTGAAGCACAGCTTGAGTGGATCGCACCGTTTGTGAGGAGCATACAGCTGCCACTGAGTGCTGGTCGTGAAGGGAATGAATGTTTAAACTGTTGAATAGGATGCTAGTGTTGCACCTGCAGCAGTTTAACTCCCATCTAGCCAAGAAACTGAAAGTCAACACTTAATAGTAATAAATGATAATATTTATATATTTAACACAATATTATAATAACAAAATACACTACAAGCTAACAATTTAAACTATAAATCTAATAAACTATCTTGTACTTTAACTTAATGCTGGTTGATCATATACAACCACACTAGATCTTGGTCTAGGCAATGATCATCTGGTCATCTTCTCCTGGTGGTCCTGGGATGTCTTCCCTTTAAACTGGTTGGTCTAGAATTAGTGCCCCTGAAAGGTGGTGTTGCAGCGATTCTTACACGATGAAGCGTTCGTGCCTTTTGGGAAGATCTTCGCTGTCCACCAATAGATCAATCAGGTCTCGATCACCCTGATCAATTGGAACCAACCAGGTGTCGACATATCAATGGCAGGATGGTCCTTGGGCATCCATTCTTGGAGATGTTGAGGGCACGTAGGTCAGATAGCCCTTCCCAGATAAAGGTCTGGTAAAAATCTCAATGTTTCTGATTGTCCTGGGGATGGCATTCCAGTCAACTCCATTCAATTCAAATCGAAGTGCATATTCTATTTTCTTCAGTTGCTGAGTCAATGGTATACTATCTGTCTGTTGCTGCAAGCTGTCTGGATTCATCAGTTTGTTTGTTTATTTCATTGTCTTTGAGCACATTCACTTTTGGCTAAGACTTGCCTCAATTTCCCAGCATGCCTCAATTATTGTCCCTTTTTTCCCGATGTCCACCATTCAGAGCAGCCTTTCCAGCCACAGTCCATTCTCTTGATCCTGAATGTGACATGTGATGGATCACATGATGACTGGCATACTTCAGTGTACCATAACTGTTAGGGCAGCACAGTGGTTTAGTGGTTAGCACTGCTGCTTCACAGTGCCAGGGACCCGGGTTCGATTTCAGCCTCAGGCTGTGTGGAGTGTGCACATTCCCCCGTGTCTCCCTGGGTTTCCTCCAGTTGCTCTGGTTTCCTCTCACAATCCAAAGATGTGTGCAGGTCAGGTGAATTGGCCATGCTAAATTGCCCACGGTGTTAAGTGGATTAGTCAGGGTTAAATGTAGGGGAATGGGTCTGGATACGTTACTCTTCGGAAGGTCATTGTGGACTTGGTGGGTCATATGGCCTGTTTCCACACTAAGTAATCTAATGGTGACTGTATGATCATCCACTTAAACAACTAAACTCTTACAAGTAGCATATTGGAAAATCACATCTAACTAGGAACAATCAAACATGATCAAACTATATCCAAATGGAATATCCAAATTCGGACTTAATGGCTAATCAAGCAAGCATGGTAGATTAGAATTATAGACATTGGAGAAACCAAAACAAAAGAAAATCAAACGAACATTATAAAACCGGAGCAAACAGAGATCAAGCAAGGGTCACTGTGTACGAATGAACTAATAATCCAGAGAACATTTTATACAAACAATAGGATAAACGAATATTTATGAGACTAAACAAATATATATTATGTCGCTATAGCTTTTAATAAGCTTGTGGAGGCCATGAGTTGAGTGAGTCTCTATGTTCAGTCTCTGTGATAATTGTCTTCTCCACCAGGCAAATTTGACATTGAGGATGGGTGAGGTGTACCAGGGTGACCAGGATTAACAACACAGACAGATGTGACACAAGGTGGACCCAGGGATGGATTTATACATTGGAGCCCCAGTTCCAGAAATCCTCCCAACACCTTTTATGAATCTCCTGGGGCATCGCTGTCAGAGTGCCAATCCATTTTTTGGGCCATTTGCTAAGCATCCTATCTCGGGGCACCTATTGTTTGAGAATCCTCACCCATGATTTCTATGCTCTGGTAGCAATCATCTGAGCTCCCATTTGTTTTCTTATATACTGCCGGCTGGTTGTTACACCCAAATTATACTTTTATTGGGGTGTACCCATAACACACCATCCTCACATTCGCCTGCGTCCAGTGAGCCAAACCATAATCTGTTCAGTGTTTCTTGTGTGTTGTTTTTCGGGATAATAATCCCGATGAAGTAGATCTTGATTATGTTCCATGTGGTCATAGTTGTCCTGGGCTTGTTATCCTTATCTAATATCTAAATAGTTTAGAACAGGTGTAGTGCATTCACCCTAAACTTCCTCCATTTTTTTGTTAAGGAACAGGAACCACATATGGAATGTTAATTTGAGTTTAGGTGACTGGTAAATTCCAACCTCGGTTTCCAGTGATGGGAGTTTGTAGGTTTAAACGGCCTGAATATGGACTGGGTGTGAAAAAAACAATTGAAATGAGGCAATCATTATGGCCAACAAACTAAATGTGAAGAAGTGGTCATTGTGACCCATGAATGAAATATGAAGATAAGACTACCCTAGGCCATTGTGACGATGGGGCAGATTCTGATATGGAGATTATATCCAATGAATGACCAAATATAACCTGGTTAATCCCATCATTGCATACAGGAATTTGAGTTGGTCCTACTGGGACTATAGAGAGGTGTGAAAGTGCATATCAGTTCAGACCATCAAACAGTGACTTTGTGCCTTGGGTGGCTACCAGAAGCTGTTACATTATCTGGATGAATGGTTTAATGCATTCATTAAACAGGCACCCAACAGGCTCATCAGTTTGTCATCTTCTGCCTGGGGTCTTGGACGTAATGTAGCCTCCCTATTGCCATGTCCATGGTCTATCACTCCCTCTAGTGGTGGTGCCCTAAATGTTGGACATTTCATTCTGACCACCTGGTTCAGTTTGTTTTTCCCTGGTTTGTACTAATCTTTTAGTATTGTTGTGTAACCATGTTGTGGATATGCCATCTGGGGTCTGAGTTATAAGGACTTGGGGTCTTCGACTTCCTTGTCTATCAGAGAGTAATTGGAGAGTTCTGTTGGGAGTATGTAACACATCCATGCTGTCAGTCACTACCAATTTGTTCCAATCTGTTAGAGTCCTCGGCACGGTGGCTCAGCAGTTAGCACTGCTGCCTCACAGTGCAGTGCAGTGCAGTGCCTCACCCAGGTTCAATTCCAACCTTGGGTGACTGTCTGTCTGTGTGGAGTTTGCACATTCTCCCCGTGTCTGCGTGGGTTTCCTCCGGATGATCCGGTTTCCTCCCATAGTCCAAAGATGTGCAGGTTAGATGAATTGGCCATGCTAAATTGTCCATAGTGTTAGGTGCATTAATCAGAGAGAAATGGGTCTGGGTGGGTTACTCTTCGGAGGGTCAGCGTGGACTTGTTGGGCCTAAGGGCCTGTTTCCATGCTTTAGGGAATCTAATCTAATCCATTAAGTCACTGAGATCATCTGGGGGTCCCTTAGGCATTGAAGCTGCAGTCAGTGAAAGGGATGGGAGAGTATAAATTTTGTCAGGAGTGCAATCTGACTGAGATGATATTTGTCAGTGGTTTCCTTGGTCTGGGCTAATCTTGGTCTTGTCACTTGCTGTTGTCACAGTGTCATCCACCATACACATCTAAAGGTGGTGAGAGCAGCTGTGTTAAGTGCCATAGGCTTTTAATTTGTTTACATGGTACCAGCTGGTCTTTCCTGTGACTAGTAGAACCATGTAAACTGAAGAGCTTGCCTTATCCACCACAATTTGGGGACTTGAGTATTTAGATTAGATTCCCTTCAGTGTGGTAACAGGCCCTTTGGCCCAATAAGTCCACACTGCCCCTCTGAACAGTAACCCACACAGACCCATTCCTTACCCTATATTTATACCTCAACTAATGCACCTAACACTATGGGCAATTTAGCATGACCAATTCACCTGGCCTGCACATCTTTTGGATTGTGGAAGGAAACCGGAGCACCGAAACTCATGCAGACTTGGGGAGAATGTGCAAACTCCACACAGACAGTCACCCCAGGTGGGAATTGAACCCGGGTCCCTGGTGCTGTGAGGCAGCAGTGCTAACCACTGAACCACCGTGCTGCCCCAGCTGGAGAGGAATTTGTGAATTGTGTAAAGGAAATTTTCTGATTATCTAGTCTAAATGTTCTTGAAATCTTGCTGCATGCAGACTGCTTCAGTGTCTGAGGAGGTGTGATTTTTACTGAATACTTCACAATCATCAACAAACATCTCAGTGATCTTCTGATGCCAGAAGGTAATTTAGACAGCTGAAGATAGTCAGTCCAAAGAAAATGCACTGAAGAACATATATAATGATATGTGGTTGAAATAGAAATCTAGAGACTGAACATGAGAAATTCCAGCTGTAAAACTTGAAGTTCACCTAATAAATTTGGAGTTAAGTTGTTTGTCTCAGGACTACAATCCAAATGTTGCAATCCAAAATCCAACTCATTCACTCCTATCCTTCATGGTAGGAAATTTATAACACAGATCTGCGTGCAGCAGAAGTATCCTAAATGTAGCTAAGTAATCACACAATTAAGGCTGTAAAGCAAACTTTTGTATCCAGTTATGAATGGTACAATAATTGAATAAATAACCACAGGAGAAGACTTCACAATAGTAACAAATTCATGGTGGTTGGCAGCACTTAAACTTCTATGAAATGCCTAACATGTTTCTCTGTTAAAAGTGCCATATAAATGTGATTTGTCACAAATGCCAAATAATCCTGAAGTAGTTATTGAGTTTTATATTAGCTGCAAAGTTTTAATTTATGTAATAAGTCCTTACAAGACTGGATGTTGTACGTATGGATAATCACCACAGTGACAATGAAAGTTCATGGAAGAGTAGAGTGGTGTATTGTACCTCAGCATAATTTTGCTTAAAGATAAGCAAGTGGAGTGAACCAAGTCAGGGTTCCTGGCATCTCCAGCAATGGGGCCATTGCTGGAGATTTCCTGGCTATGATTCAAAAGTCAAGAATGGGATAAAATAAGGGCAGGTCCACTCAGTTGGACAGAAAAAAAGAGGTATTGGAAGAACATAATGCTTCAGTAGCTACAGAACGTGCAAGAAGGACCAGCAAAGCTAGTGCATCTTGGTAATAGTTGCAGAAGATGTTTTTTATGACTTTGATTGGACCCATATTTGGGGTAAAAACCTGATGCATGTAACAGCAGTCCTGTAGCT
Source organism: Chiloscyllium punctatum (assembly GCF_047496795.1). Classification (NCBI taxonomy): domain Eukaryota; kingdom Metazoa; phylum Chordata; class Chondrichthyes; order Orectolobiformes; family Hemiscylliidae; genus Chiloscyllium; species Chiloscyllium punctatum. The sequence goes on from NC_092749.1 coordinate 77,620,629, forward strand.
TTCACCTTCTACGCAGCATACTTGATCTGAGGTACCGGATAACGTAAGATATCCTGTTGCTGGTCTTCAACCAACGAGGCTCTAACGTGATACTGAGAATTATGCAGAAGTAATTCTAGTTTTCTCATTTTCAGTTCATTACCACTGCTTGCACTAATGTGTACCTTGGGGATAGTAAGGACTGCAGATCCTGGAAAGTCAGTAGATAAAGTGTGGAGCTGGAAAAAGCACAGCAGGTCAAGCGGCATCAGAGGAACAGGGGAGTCAACGTTTCCGATCAGAACCTTTCATCAGTCCTGATGAAAGGTTCTAACTTGAAACATCGACTCCCCACTCCTCTGATAGTGTTGACCTGTTTTGCTTTTCTCAGCTCCACTTTATCCACACTTTATCCACTGTGTATCTTCCATATTGTCAACTCACCTTGTTAATAAATGTTAATCCACTGTAGTTCTTTGTTAGTACGATAACTGTGGCAAAGATAGTCAATATATTTATCAACAAGTATAGTACTGATGTTTCATTAAGTAATATTTGAGTACTATGTGGTATTTTACAGAAACGTCGCATGGCACAACAGCAGGAAGTGCTAAAGAAGGAAAAGGACACTTCAGATAAGATTGCAGCCCGTGCATTTGCCCAAACATATTTAGCTGACCTAATTCCTACAGTTTTCACTACTCTTCGGGATAATGGTTACTTCTATGACCCTGTGGAGAGAGGTTTGCCTTTAACAAATTTTATAGTCACACTAATCTTTGCAAAGAAATGTTGCTTAAATTTATTCTTCTAACAAATAGATTCAGTTTGGGAATTATTAATCTCTTTACTTTGTTACTCCTTTTGCATCTTCCCTTCCTGTGAGTGCCCTCCCTTATTCTGTTTCTTCTGTTTCTCCTTCCCCCATACTGAAACTGGCCCTGCCTTTATTTCACTGTCACTGCAAATGCTCTGCTGTTCCACATCCCATCCCCGCCATAAAAACAAAATCTCATTTTCTATCAAGTATTGTACTATGTTTCTCATCAGGATGATGTGTTCACTGCTTCCATCTTTTGCCTATGTAATGAGTACCTCTAATCATTGGTAATGTTAACTATTTAAAATTATTTTCTCTTTATTTTAAGCTCGTGTAGGCCATTTGGCCCATCAACCTTGCTCCAGCCTTCAGTAAGATCACAGCTAATCCGACATTCCTCCTCGTCATCATTCCTCGACTTTCTCTCCCCTTTCCTTGCAACCCTTAATTCCCCTAACCAATCAAGAATCTATCCACTTTGGCCTTGGATATACACAACAAGTCTGTGCACACATTTCTCTATGGCAAGAAGTCCCAAAAATGCTCAACTGTCTGAAAGAAGAAATTTCTCCTCATCTCAGTCAGCACTCAAGACGTGGTCTCACAAGCACCTTGTACAGTTGCAGTATGGGTGGCCAATTCTCATACTCCAACCCTCTTAAGATAAAGGCCACCATAATATTAGTATTCCTAATTGCCTGCTGTGTGTTTTATGCACAAATGCCCCCAAGTCCCTTTTGTTTTGCAGCTTTCTGCAGTATTTTTCTCCATTTTAAATTATACTCTGTTCTATGTTTTCCCTTCCAAAATGAATACCTTCACATTTTCCCACATTATACTCCCAACTGCATACTTTTCGTCCAGTTCCTTAACCTATTAATATCTCACTGTTAGCTGTCTGTTTCCTTCTTACAACCTGTCCTATTTTTGTGTCATTTTCAAATTTGGCTACAGAACATTGACTTCCTTCTCCAAATCATATATAGTAAACAGTTGTTGTTCCAGCACTAACCACTGTCAAATCGGGGTCACCAATCTAAAGAAGAACCCCTGATCCCTACTGTCTATTTTCTGCCTATTAGCCAATTCTTTATGCATGCCAGTATATAACCTCCAACTCCATGAGTTCTTATTTTATGACTAAATCTTTTGTGAGGTATCTTGTCAATCGCCTTCTGAAGTCCAAATACAATACATCTACTGGTTTCCCTCTATCCATTCTGGTTGAGACTTCTCCATAAAATGCTAATAAATTATTCTGACATAATTTCCCTTATACACTTAATTAGATTATGATTTTCCGCATGTTCTGCTTTTACTTCCTTAATAATTGATTTCAATACTTTCCCAGCACTTGATGTTTGGCCACTCGGCTTATGTTTACCTACTTTTTGCCTCCCTTCCGAATGAAAGGATGTGTCACATTGGTACTTTTCCAACCTCTGGTACTTCTCTGGAGTCCAAGGACCTTTGGAACAGAGAAGGCTGAGGGGTGATATTATTGAGGTATACAAAATTGTGAGGGGTAGAAGATAGAACCTGTTTCCCTTGGCAGACAATTCAAAAACCAGGAGTCACAGATTCAAGCTAAATGGCAGAAGGATTGGAGGGGATATGAGGAAAAACATTTTCATGCAACAGCTGTCTAGAATTTGCTGCCTGAGTTGCTGGTGGAGGCAGAGACCTTAAAATCTTTTTCAAAAAGTACTAGGATCTGCAGCTAGATCAGCAGGGCTATAGGCTGTGTGCAAGAAGATGGGATTAGAAAGGGCATCTAGATGTCTTTGAATCATAGAGTAAAGAGATGTACATCACGGAAACAGACCCTTCGGTCTAATTCGTCCATGCCGACCAGATATCCTAATCGTATCTAGTCCCATTTTGCCAGCACTTGGCCCTTATTCCTCTAAACCCTTCCTATTCATATAACCATCCAGATACCTCTTAAATGTTATAATTGTGCCAACCTCCATCACTTCCTCTGACAGCCCATTCCATACCCGCACCACCCTCTGCATGGAAAGGTTGCCCTTTAGGTCTCTTTTAAATTTTTCCCCTCTCATCCTAAACCTATGCTCTCTAGTTCTGGATTCCCCCACCCCAGGGAAAAGATCTTGTCTATTTATCCTATCCCTCATGATTTTATAAACCTCTATATGTTCACCCCTCCGCCTCCAATGCTCCAGGGAAAACATCCTATTCAACCTCTCCCTGTAGGTCAAATCCTCCAACCCTAACAACATCTTTAAATTTTTACTGAACCCTTTCAAATTTCACATCATCTGTCCTATAGGAAGAGACTAGAATTGCACACAATATTCTCAAAGTTGCAGGCTATTCTGATGGAGGTGGACACCTTTGCTGATCTGACTGAGCTTAGGGAACACCACTTGAGTTAAGACAATTGCATAGCCTCACTCCTGTTCAGAAGGACTCTACGTTGACCCACAGAAAAACCCCAAAACAAAGCCAAGCCTCAGCCAAACATTTAAAATTTTTTTCAGTATCTGGGCCAGCAAGCCATTGTAGTTGCTGCTGGCATGTGGACTCTAGACAGCTAAAGAGTCCTACAAAACCTAAATTGAATAAGGAGAGTTCATATCCTGGAAACTCCACCTACAGCTGACTTGGAATGTTTGAATTGCTGAACAACATCCAAATTAGAACCAATCAAAATAAATTCTGGCTAAATGGTCATCTGATTTTAATGGAGGATGATACCGGTGTGGCCATATCCGTGGTCGCAGAACCAGTTTTTAAACAAATTTCACTCTGGACTTCAGCCCTTAAATTTGCAAAAGACCTTGCTTAGACTAAAATCCTAAACTAGGAAACCGTTACAGATTAATGGTACAACTTCAGTTCCAGTTTCTTATGAGAAGCAGCTGATGCAGTTACCAGTGATTGAAGTAAAAAGCTTGGACTCAAGCTTGAATTTGGTTGAGGAAGATTCACCTTGGTTGATTTTCAATTTTCAATTAGAAAACTGGGTGGCATGGTGGTTAGCACTGCTGCCTCACAGCATCAGAGACCCGGGTTCAATTCCCGACTCAGGCGACTGACTGTGGAGTTTGCACATTCTCCCCGTGTCTGCATGGGTTTCCTCCGGGTGCTCCGCTTTCCTCTCACAATCCAAAAATGTGCAGGTTAGGTAAATTGGCTTGGCCATGCTAAATTGCCCATAGTGTTAAGTGTAGGGGAATGGGTCTGGGTGGGTTGCGCTTCGGTGGGTCACTGTGGACTTGTTGGGCCGAAGGACCTGTTTCCACACTGTAAGTAATCTAATTAATCTAATCTAAAATGACTGCCTGAGTAAAGTCCAAATTAAATACCTGGAATTCTTCAGGGAAGGTCTAGGGATTATTAGAGGCGCCAGGGCCACGTTTCATGTTGATCAGGAGGCAAGACCTGCCTAGTGCCACTTGCCTTATGGGCAAAAGTAGAGGCAGAAATCAGAAGGCCGGAAAGTAAAGGAATCATCAAACCAATCCAATTTGTGGAATGGGCAGCACTGGTCATACGAAGTTTGGAGCCCGACAGGTCAGTTTGCCTTTGTGGGGATTTTAAACCAACTGCTAAGCTGCTTTTCTCAGCTGGAGGCTCACAAATCCTCCCTCAGAGGATTTTGTACACAAAGCTGGACATAAGCCACACTTACTTGCAATTGTGTTTAGACAAGGATTCCCAGACGTGTCTTACAATTAATACTCAAAAGAGCTTGTTCAAATTTATGAGACTGCCATTTGGTGTATCATTAGCCTGTTCAATTACACCCATTGGAAGATAAAGTGAGGGCAATCAAAGGTGCCCCAGCTCTCAACTGTCTAGGAGCTTAAGTCATTTCTTGGGCTAGTAAATTATTATGGAAAGTATATATATAAAACCTGGTCTCCATCCTGACACCTATGATTCAAGTCCTAAAAGAAAGGGTCAGCCCTGGAAATGGCCTCATGGACAGGCCCTAGCTTTCAGTTAAGTAAAGAAACAGGTATCATCCTCATAGGTTTTGGCAAAACCTATGATTCCAAGAAAGATCTGGTATTACTATGTGATGTCTCCTTGTCTGGTATCGGGGTGACATTAGTTTGTAGATGTCCCAATGGAGAGGAAAACCCAATAGAGTATGCATCCAAGACTTTGGATAATGCAGAGCATAAATATGCCCAGATAGAAAAAGAAGGATTGGCAATCTTATTTGAAGTGAGGAAGTTCCACCAATACCTTTATGGATGAAAATTTGTGATAATCACTGACCACAATACCCTACTGATTTGCTTAGAGAGGGCAACGCAGTGCCATTTATAAGTTTTGAGCCACATTCAGTGGTGGACTCTAATGCCAAATGCTTATAATTAATTACAAGCTAGAACACCATCCCGGAGGCCGAGTTGCAAGTGCATTGAGCCGCCTGTTAGCAGATACACAACCAGTAGTCCTTCCAGTGGAAGAGACTACATTCATCTATGTTCACTTTGACCTCTTTCTTTTTATATTCCTTGCAAGTTTGCCCTTGTAATTTATTTTCTCTGCCTTTATTATCTTTTTAGTTCTCCTTTTGGACTCTATATTTATATTTTCTGGACTCACTCCCAGTCACAGCTGACAATATCAGACTTTGGACACAGAAAGACTCAGTTCTTTCAAAACTGCAAGAACTGGTGGTGATGAGGGAAACCAAAGGGCTAATTCAAGGACAACTTGAATTGACAGCGTTTTGGACCTAAAGAGACCAGCTCATGGTAGAGCACGGTCTATTGTTATGGAGCACAAGAGTTACTGTCCCGAGACGACAAGGTCATGACCAAATACTGACAGAACTCCACCAGGGCTATTCAGGGGTTTCCAACATAATGAGGTGGCCAGGTTTTAATGCAGATCTAGCCAGATTGGTGGGGCAGGGCCATGAGTGAAAACATCAACAGAAATTACCAGCAGCAGCTCACCCACATCCATGGGAATAGCCCGATAAACCTTGGACTTGATTGAACATTGACTATGCAGATCCTTTCATGGGTTCAATGTTCTCAGTCGTGGCAGATGCCCGGTCAATGTGGTTGGATGTTCATAGGGTCCGATCAACAAACATTGGGACAATGATAGAAAAATTGCATGTTCCGGAAGTTTGAATCATAGATAATGGGACATTATTTACCAGCAGGGAATTTGGGTATTTCCTAAAGTCAAATGGGATTTGAAATACAACAACACCTCCATATACCCAGCATCCAATGGCCTGGCAGAAAGAGCAATCCAAAATTTGAAGGCTGACTTAAAGAAATAGCCTCCAACCTTGCTAAATACCAAGCTGTCACGGTTCCTATTTGATTATAGGACCACCACATATGCAGCTGCAAGGATAGCACCGGCAGAATAGCTAATGGCTAGAAGACCACACACCAGTTTAAGGCTGATCTTCCTGGACTTGGGACAGGAGGGTAAAATAGCATCAGGAACGCCAGTGCCAAACACAAGACTCTGCCAAGTGAGAGAGACAGTTTGATACAGGGGACCAAGTTTGGTGGAAGAATCACCAATGTGATCCTGCAGGGGTCATAGTCAACACCAGTCAGGACCAGTGATGTATAAAGTTCAGGTCAGGGTAATAGTCCTGAACAAGTACATGGGCCATATGAAAGGCACAAATTCACAAACAGTGTGGGAGCAAAATATGCCCTAACCCTCGGACAGTCTGAAAGGCTACCAGAACTGTGGTTCACCCTCTCCGTCAAGCGTTGATGATTCCTCAGAACCGGAGACCAACAAGATGGATGTAGCCACCTCGGCACCTTTGCAGCTGGAAGAAGAGAGTAAATTTCTACCGAGGCACTTCTGGTGCAAAACGCAAGCTCCTGTGTGTTCCTCGCTACCCGTATTGGAAATCGAGTCCGAGGAATCTGACCCTGTCCTAAAACACCCTGAGGAGTCCAAGATAAAGGACCAGCCTATGTCCTCAAACTCTGACAGGGAGGGATGTATTGATTGTAATGAGGGTCAGCCAGCTGGACATTATAGAATGAGTTCCCTGATTTGGGCTGACAGATAAAAAGGGGAGTGTCAGAGATACTGAGGCAGTCCTCAAGTTAAGGACTGTTCATGTGTAAATGAAGGGTGACTAGGTGACAGGATACTGGCCTCTGAAGAGTTATTTCAGAAGTATCTTCCACGATAAAGACTGCTGCAGAATATCTGTTTAACTCCTCTGTGTTTCCTTGATCCTCATAATTATCTGCTCAGATTACTTTTCTGAGGGGACTATGTTCACTTTGCATCTGAGGAGCAGGAGAATCGACGTTTCGGAAAAAAGTCCTTCATCAATTCTCCTGCTCCTCAGATGCTGCCTGACCAGCTGCGCTTTTCTAGCACCACACTCTCTACTCTAATCTCCAGCAACTGCAGTCCTCCCATTCATCTATGTTCACTTTGACCTCTTTCTTTTTATATTCCTTGCAAGTTTGCCCTTGTAATTTATTTTCTCTGCCTTTATTATCTTTTTAGTTCTCCTTTTGGACTCTATATTTATCCCAGTCTTTGGGGCTACTGCTGATTCTTGCCTCCTTTTATATGCCATTCTTAGCCATGGTTGGTGTATAACTCTCTTAAAATCTGTCCCCATTACTGGTGTATATTTTTGCTGAGAATCATGTGCTACCTCTTCAAATGATGAAGGGCTTATGCCAGAAACGTCAATTCTTTTGCTCCTCAGATGCTGCCTGACCTGCTGTGCTTTTCCAGCAACACACTCTTGACTACCTCTTCAAATATTTGCCACTACTTGCTTTTACTGTCTTTCCTGCCAATCTATCTGCCCAGTCCACAGTAGCTTGCTTTATGCCAATTTCATTAGAATTCCCTTTTATTTAAGTTAAACACATTTGTTTCAGATAAAATTTCTCTCACACAAACTGAATATTAAATTCTAGCATGTGTGATCACTATTCCTAGGGGGATATTTTACTCTGAGGTCATTTACTAAACCTGCCTCATTACCACATCCAGGGTAGCCTGTTTCCTGATTGGCTCATGAATATTGCACCATGGCACCATCCCTAATACACTCTGAGTTTGTTATTGTAGGTATTCTTCCAAATTGATTTATCTAATCAGTATGAAGATTGAAGTCACCCATAGTCATTGCTCTATTCTTTTTGCTACCCTTTCCTACACTGAGGCTACTGTTTTGAGGGCGTGGTGTTGTCTATGCACTACTCCTACCAGTGATTTCTTTTTCTTGCTGTTATTTACTTCCACCAAAGTGGACTGTACGTCATCTGAGGCTAGATAATGTCTCACAACTGTCCTTATTTCATCTTTTCTTAACAAAGCTGCCCCACCATCTTTTTTCTTATCGTCCTGCCATTCTGAAAGAAATATCCCTGAATGTTAAGTTCCCAGTGTCTCTGTAATGGCTAAGAAACCATACCCATTTACCTCAGTTTGCATCATCAGTTTGTGAAATTTCTGAATGCGTAATGCATGAAGATACAAAGCTTTTAGGCTTGCCTTTTTGCCATTTTTAATGATCCTAACTTTTCTTTTGGGCCTATTTGCCTCCCATTCTTGTCTACCATTTCTACCATTTTTGCATTTGGTTCTTCCTTCTTTTTATAACTCTCCTTGTTTTTCCTTCCTTTGTCATCCTGCTTAGGTTCCCATGCCCATACTTTCGTTTAAAGCAGTTTAAACCTACCCAATCACATTAGCAAATACTTGCCCTCAGACATCAGTTCAGGTCCTGCAAAGATAGAACGCGTTCAATTTCTACTGATCCCTGTCCCACCCATGTCCTAGGAATTTGAAATCCTCCCACTTGCACCATCTTTCAAGCTCCATACTCAACGATGCATCTTTTTATTTCTACATTGACTAGCATATTGTACCGGTTCATCCTGCAATCACTGTCTTTGAGGTCCTACTTTTCAACTTTGTTCCTAACTCCCGATATTCAACTTTTAGAGCCTCATCCCTTTAACCTATAGCCTATGTTTAACTGATATGTACCACAATCACTGGCTGTTCACCCACCCCCTCCAGAATGTCCTGTTACCACTCTGAGATTTCCTTGACCCGAGCACCAGAGAAATAATGTGCAGTCTCATTTGCTGCCACAGATATGCCTATTTATTCTAGTATTCCTACATTTTATCTCCTCTCCCATGAAGTTGAGCTAACTCTGGTGTGATAAGTTTAGCTGTACATGTCTGCCCTAAGAAGCCATTCCACTGCCACTCTACCACCCCACCCCCAATCATTCTTATCCAGAGTGGTATATCTGTTTTTCAGGGAAATAGCCACAAGGAGTTTCTGCACTGCCTAACTCGTCCTTCTACTCTGCTTGATGATCACCCATTCCCTTTATGTCTATGGTGTCTTAGCCTGCGGTGTGACTGCTCCTTTTATATGTGCTAACCATTATACTCTCAGCTTCACTGCTGTGGCTCCATCGCCAAAACCCATGTTTCGAGGATCTGCAACTGGAGACACTTCTGCACATGTGCTGGCCCCATGAACTGGAAACATGCACAGATTCCCACATAGAGTAGGAGGAGAAAGTAAACAGGAGAGCTTTGAGCTGTCCTGCCATGACTTATCCCTTTGGATTAAACCTTTTAAAGGGCCAATAAGACTAAGAGGAATAACAGATATAAGGAGGTTACTGAACACTGGTGATCATATTTGTTTTAATGCAAGGAGTATGACAGGTCAGGCAGATGAATTTAGAGCTTGGATTAATACATGTCTTTATGATTTTGTAGCTATTATAGAAACCTGGTTGAGAGAGGGGCAGGATCAGCAGTTTTAATGTTCTGGGATTTAGATGTTTCAGGTATGATAAAGAAGTGGGGGAGTTGCATAACTGATTAGGGAAAGCACTTTGGAGGGCTTATCAAACAAGGTCATGTGGATAGAGTTTAGGACTAGGATGGATGTAATTATGGTGGAATTATATTGCAAGCCTCCCAACAGCCAGAGAAACAGAAATGTGTACAGATTATGAAAAAATATACAAATAGCAGGGTTATGGTAGGTGATTTTAACTTCCCCACACTGCCAAGGATTTAGATGGGGAGTTTGCTAGGCATGTCCAGGATCATTTTTTGAAATGCATAAGTAATCCAATTGGGGAAGGTGCGATACTAGACCTGGTGTTGGGAAATGAACCAGGTCAAGTGATCAAAATTTCAGTGAGGTCGCATTTTGAGAATAGTGACCATAATACTATAAATTTATAAGTTACTTATGGATAAGGATAAGAATGAAAGTACTAAACTGGGGGGAAGGCTAACTACCACAGTAAAAGACTGGTGAATGTAGATGATGGCAGCTGTTTGACGGTAAATCTACGTCTGGCACATGTGAATCTTTTAAAGGCCAGTTGATTTAAATTCAGGGCAAACATGTTCCTGTGAAAATCAAGGTTGGGTGGCAAGATTAGAGTACCTTGGGTGACAATAGAATTGAGAGCTTAGTTAAGAGAAAGCAAAGCATACAAAGATAGCAGGAAAGATCTCAAACAAGGAATTAGGACTGAAAGAGGCCATGAAATGTCTTTAGTAAGCATGATTAAGGAGAATTCCAAGGTGTTTCATATTTGAGCAAGACCATAACGAGGGAAAGTGTAAATAAACTCAAGGTCAAAAGAGGGAATTTATGCGTGGCGCTGGAGGAAGTGGGTGAGGTCCTTAAGGATAACTTCACATTGGTATTCACAAAGGACAAGGTAGATGGTGAATCTTTTGTTGTTACGTAATAATACAGGCAAAAAACAAACTACTATTGGAGTTCAAGGTGTGTGATTGGGAAGTGTGAGCTCACTTTTGAAATACTGCATTCAATTTTGGTGTCCCTGTTATAGGAAGGATGTTGTGAAACTTGAAAGGCTCCAGAAAGATTTACAAGGACGTTGCCAAGATTGGAAGATTTGAGCTATAGCGAGAGGCGGAAGAGGCTAGGGCTGTTTTTCCTGGATGCTGAGGGGTGACCTTACGAAGTTTTATAAAATTATGAGGGGCATTAATAGGCCAATAGCTAAGATCTTTTCCCCAGGGTAGAGGAGTCCAAAACGAGAGGGCATAGGTTTTAGGTGAGTGGGGAAAGATTTAAAAGGGACTTAATGGGCAACGTTTTCATGCAAAGAGTCCTAGAGATGTACAATACGGACACAGACCCTTCAGTCTAACTCATCTATGCTGATCAAATATCCCAACCCAATCTAGTCCCACCTGCCAGCACCCAGCCCATATCCCTCCAAACCCTTCCTATTCATATACCCATCCAGATGCCTTTTAAATATTGCAATTGTACCAGCCTCCACCACTTCCTCTGACAGCTCATTCCATACACATACCACCCTCTGTGTGAATTTTTTTCCCAAAAGGTCTCTTTTTATATCTTTTCCCTCTCACCCTAAACCTATGCCCTCTAGTTCTGGACTCCCTCACCCCAGGGAAAAGACTTTATCTATTTATCCTATCCATGCCCCTCATGATTTTATAAACCTCTATAAGGTCACCCCTCAGCTTCCGTTGCTCCAGGAAAAACAGCCCTAGCCTATTCAACCTCTCCCTATAGTTCAAATCCTCCAACCCTGGTAACATCCTTGTAAATCTTTTCTGAATCCTTTCAAGTTTCACAACATATTTCCGATAGGATGGAGACCAGAATTGCATGCAGTATTCCAACAATGGCCTAACCAATGTCCTGTACAGCTGCAACATGACCTCTCAACTTCTATACTCAATACTTTAACCATACCAAAAGCATACCAAACACCTTCTTCACTGTCCTATCTACCTACTTTCAAGGAGGGTGGGTGTATGGAATGAGCTGCCAGAGGAAGTGATGGAGGCGCGTACAGTTACAACATTTAAAAGGCATCTGGATGGTTACGTGACTAGGCAGTGTTTAGAGGGATAAGGGCCAAATGCTGGCAAATGGGACTAGATTAATTTAGGATATCTGGTCAGCATGACGAATTGAACCAAACTATCTGTTTCAATGCTGTACATCTCTATGATTCTATGACTCTGTGTTGGTAATCTGAGGTGTATCAATATAAAAAAGGAGGGCTGTTTTGAAAACAAAGACAAGTCCCCAGGATCTGATGAGATCCCTCCCAGAATGCTGAGGGATGCAGGTGACGAAATTGCTGGGGCCTTATTTGAAATCTTTGCATCCTCTTTAGTCACAGATGACTGAAGAATAGCCTGGGTTCCTTTGCTTGAGGGCAGCACAGATTTTCAGGGAAATTGCCGACCAGTGAGCCTTTAATCAGTGGTAGGGAAATTATTGGAGAAGATTCTTAGTGATACTCATATTTGGAAAAATATGGATTTATTAGCATCAGGCAGCATGACTTTGTCTCACAAATTTGGTTGAGTTTTTTAGGAAGTAATAAAGATAATTGAAGGCATTGTCTACACGGACTTTAGCAAGGCCTTTGACAAGGTCCCTCGTGGCAGGTTGATACAAAAGGTGATCTACAATGAGCTGCTAAAATGGATACAGAACTGGAAGTCATGGAAGACAGAGTAGCGGTGGAAAGTATTTTTGACTGGAGATTCGTAACTAGTGGTGTTCCATAGGGATCAATGCTTGGACTTCTTTTGTTGGTAATATATATAAATGACTTGAGGGAGAATATAGGTGGCCTCATTAGTAATTTTGCTGATGACACAAAGATTAGGGGCATTCCAGATAATGAGGAGGATTGCCAGAGTATAGAGCAGGATGTAGATAGGCTGGAGATTTAGGCATCAAAGTGGCAGATGGGGTTTAAACTGGACACGTGAGGCGATGCATTTTGGAAGATCGAATGCGGGAGAGAAGTATACAGTAAATGGTAGAACCCTTAGTAGTATCAACGTACAGAGAGATCTAAGCATACAGGTCCATAGTTCCCTGAAAGTATCAACACAAGTCGATAAGTTTGTCAAAAAGTCAAATAGCATGCTTGCTTTAATCATTTGGGGCATAAGAGTGTAAAAATTGGCAAATCATGTTGCAGCTGTATAGAACTTTAGTTAGGCCACATTTGTGGGTGGCACAGTGGTTAGCACTGCTGCCTCACCGTGTCAAGGACCTGGGTTTGATTCCAGTCTCGGGCAGCCATTTGTGTGGAGTTTCTCCCTGTGTCTGCGTGGGTTTCCTCCGGGTACTTTGGTTTCATCCTGCAGTCCAAAGATGTGCAGAGTAGGTGAACTGGCCATGCTAAATTGCTCATAGTGTTCAGGGATGTGTAGGCTAGGTTCATTAGTCTGAGGAAATGTGGAGTAATAGGAGAGGAAATGGGTCTGGATGAGATACTGTTCAGAGGTCAGTGTGGACTTGTTGGGGCAATGGCCTATTTCCACACTCTAGTGATTCTATTATTTGGAATATTGTGTACAGTTCTGGTCGCCACAATACCCAAAGGATATGGAGGATTTGGAGGAGGTGCAGAAATGGTTTACCAAGATGCTCTGAATGCCAGTTCTGAAGAAGGATCACTGGACCAAAAACATTAGCTCTGCTTTCTCTCCACAGATGCTACGAGACCTGCAGAGTTTTGCCAGCAATTCCTGTGTTTGTTACCAGAATGTTGCCTGGTTTGGCGGGTATTAGCTATGAGGATAAGTTGGACAAATTTGGTTTGTTTCAATTGAACTTTCAAGAATGAGGGGTGACCTGATAGAAATTTACAAAATTTTAAGGGCTGTTCTTCCTTTGACCTCGTTAAAGCAAAATATAGCCCTTTTAAACCATAAACTACAAAGTAAAGACTTTACAAAGTATAAATAATAATAGGGGTACAAATATTCACCTTCTGCACTGACCCAGTCAGCAGCTTCCACTTGGCACTGTGTTACTTTGAACCCTGATGTCAGCCCAAGAGCTCTGCCTCTGGATTTAGTGAAAGTAAGTTGTGCTGCTCCTTTGAAAATTGTCCTGCTGCTTTGCTAAGTTGCTCCTTGCCAGAATTGCTTTCACTCTGTCAGATCACCAGTACTCTTGGGTTCAGTGTTGTCCTCTTCTCCCTAAATCCCTTCCCTGACTCCTATTCTTGGTCACTCCCTTCATCTGGCTGTTTTATTTGGCTTTAAAGCATCCATCGTCAATCAGAGATGAGAGTATATCTAATCCCCTTTTATTATTGACCTCCCTGACTCAACCCCACTTCTTTATATGCCTAATCCTGGTGGAAGTGAAATCCTTCCCCAGGCCACTTCCAACTGCACAAATCTAACTATTTCTAGCAGTTTAAACTTTGGCCATTGGTGAGGATAAGTCCAAGTATGTTTTTCTCTTTCTTTCTCAAACTTTATCATACCATCTAAAGCAATTCCTCACATGTTGAAGCAATTCACATGTAAATACAGCAACATCTGGACAATATCCAGGTTTAGTCTGAAAAGTGGCAAGTAACATTTGCAAAGCACAAATATCAGAAGATGACCATCTCCACCTACAGAGAATCTAACCATCATCCTTTGACATTCAATAGCATTACCATCATTGAACCCACCAGTATCAGCATGCTGTGGGTTACCATTGACCAGGAACTCAACTGGACTAGCCATAGGACAAGCCAGGGAACTATAGACCAGTGAGCCTGACCTCTGTGGTGGGCAAGTTGTTGGAAAGAATCCTGAGGGACAGGATGTACATGTACTTGGAAAGGCAAGAATTGATTCAGGATAGTCAACATGGCTTTATGCATGGGAAATCATGTCTCTCAAACTTGATTGAGTTTTTTGATGAAGTAACAAAGAAGATTGATGAGGGCAGAGCAGTAGATGTGATCTATATGGACTTCAGTAAGGCGTTCGAAAGGTTCCCCATGGGAGACTGATTAGCAAGGTTAGATCTCATGGAATACAGGGAGAACCAGCCATTTGGATAGAAAACTGGCTCAAAGGTAGAAGACAGAGGGTGGTGGTGGAGGGTTGTTTTTCAGACTGGAGGCCTGTGACCAGTGGGGTGCCACAAGGATTGGTGCTGGGTCCTCTACTTTTTGTCATTTACATAAATGATTTGGATGCGAGCATAAGAGGTACAGTTAGTAAGTTTGCAGATGACACCAAAATTGGAGGTGTAGTGGACAGCGAAGAGGGTTACCTCAGAATACATTAGGATCTTGACCAGATGGGCCATTGGGCTAAGAAGTGGCAGATGGAGTTTAATTCAGATAAATGCAAGGTGCTGCATTTTGGGAAAGCAAATCTTAGCAAGACTTATACACTTAATGGTAAGGTCCAGGGAGTGTTGCTGAACAAAGAGACCTTGGAGTGCAGGTTCATAATTCCTTGAAAGTGGAGTCGCAGGTAGATAGGATAGTGAAGAAGGCGTTTGGTATGCTTTCCTTTATTGGTCAGAGTATTGAGTACAGGAGTTGGGAGGTTATGTTGTGGCTGTACAGGACATTGGTTAGGCCACTATTGGAATATTGTGTGCAATTCTGGTCTCCTTCCTATTGGAAAGATGTTGTGAAACTTGAAAAGGTTCAGAAAAGATTTACAAGGATGTTGCCAGGGTTGGAGGACCTGAGCTACAGGGAGAGGCTGAACAGGTTGGGGCTGTTTTTCCTGGAGCGTCGGAGGCTGAGGGGTGACCTTATAGAGGTTTGCAAAATTATGAGGGGCATGGATAGAATAAATAGGCAAAGTCTTTTCCCCGGGGTCAGGGAGTGCAGAACTAGGGGGCATAGGTCTAGGGTGAGAGGGGAAAGATATAAGAGACCTAAGGGACAACATTTTCACGCAGAGGGTGGTAAGTGTATGGAATGAGCTGCCAGAGGATGTGGTGGAGGCTGGTACAAGTGCAACATTTAAGAGGCATTTGGATGGGTATATGAATAGGAAGGGTTTGGAGGGATATGGGCCAGGTGCTGGCAAATGGGACTAGAATGGGTTGGGATATCTGGTCGGCATGGACGGGTTGGACCGAAGGGTCTGTTTCCATGCGGTACATCTCTATGACTCTATATAAATACAGTGACTACAAGAGCAAGTCAGAGGCTAGGAATATTGTGGTGAGTAACTTGTCAGCTAGGTAAAAACAATGACTGCAGATGCTGGAAACCAGATTCTGGATTAGTGGTGCTGGAAGAGCACAGCAGCTGCCTGAACTGCTGTGCTCTTCCAGCACCACTAATCCAGAAAGTGAGTAACATGTCACCTGACTCCCCAATGCCTGTCCACTAAGGCAGGTGTGATGAAATACTCCCTACTTACCTGGATGAGTGCAGCTCCAACAACACTCAAGAAGCTTGACATCATCCAGGACAAAGCAACTGCTTGACTGGTTCCGTATCCACAAATATCCACATGCTTAACAGTAGCGGTGTGTATCATCAACAAGGGACACTGCAGGAATTCACCAAGTCTCCTTAGACAGCACCATCCAAACCCACAACCACTTCCATCTGAAAGACCAAGGCAGCAGATATGTGGAAACATCATCACCTGCAATTTCCCCTTCTAGCCACTCACTATCCTGACTTGTAAATATATTGCACTCCCTTCAATGTTGGAGGTTTGTAATTTCTTCCCTGACAGCATTGTGGGTCTACCTACAGCAATGATACACAGTTATTCAAGAAGGCAGTTCACCACCGCCTCTAGGGGAGCTAAGGATGGGCACCAACAATGTTCATATCCCATGAATGTGTGTTAAAGGAAAGAAATTAACCCCTTTGACCAAACTTCTTCTTTTGTCATCTCTCCTAGTGGCCTGCTATGTGACTAAGAATCAGATTTTTATTTGATATTGCATTGATTTGATATGAAGGGTAAAGTTACCATAGTCATTAAAGAGAGACAACTGGAAGTGGTTTATCCAGCAGGTCACTATGCCTCAGACAAGGGGAGAGATTGAAAAGGAGAGTCCTTCATGGTAATCTCAGCCAGTGCAGGAACTGAATCCATGCTGTTGGCATCACTCTGCATCACAAGCCAGCCATCCAGCCAACTGAGCTAACTGTTTGCTTTGTATTCATTATTTCCCGGCTATCTTTACTTGCATTCCAATTGTAGTGCCCTTAATCAACTGATATTCTGTGGATTAAGGATCAAGCTGGTCGTGGCTCAAAGCCATAGTTCTGTGTATAGCGATGACTCACAGAAGAATAAAGGAAATGGAGAGAAAACTAGACCATGTTCCATGGTTAATGCCACTTAATTTACCTTATTTTCATTTATATTTGGGAGCTGGATTATTTCCACATAATTAATATAATTATTTATGACTCCAACCCCTTATTCTTCTGCGTTGATGAAAATAATGTTTTAGTCTTCTACATTTGTAAGACTAAGGCCATTTGTAATTCTAGACAGATTCTTATAGGACACAATTCTGGGGCATTGATCAAATGTCCATTTCATTATTTGGCACACACAGAGTGAAGACATAATCATTCAAAAATAAGTTTCAGACAGTCAACTCCCTGGCAATATCCTGAGCTTGAACTTTAGAATGTTAAATGAAATTTTAATTTGTGAAGTCAACAGAGAAAATTTCATTGTTTTAAAACACTCTGCAATTTATAAAACAACCTCAGTTTTTGCTTGACCACTTACATCCAAAGCATTTCTGTTGCACTTCGAACGTCCAAGTTTTCTCCCTTGATTAATCTATGTTAACAAATAGGAAAGTTAGATTATCTGTCTTGCAGCATCAACTTCATTCCAAAAAGTAAGATGTCGTTCATGTACTATTCAATATCAGCTTCTGTTACTTGCGTTCATAATATGGA
Source organism: Chiloscyllium punctatum (assembly GCF_047496795.1). Taxonomy (NCBI): domain Eukaryota; kingdom Metazoa; phylum Chordata; class Chondrichthyes; order Orectolobiformes; family Hemiscylliidae; genus Chiloscyllium; species Chiloscyllium punctatum. Next base: position 77,638,157 of record NC_092749.1, read on the forward strand.
GTTAAGTAGTGTTCGTAACTGACTTTTTTTTTATATCCAGAAGTGCTTTCTTACATAGCTGAATGGTTTTCTCCCCATCACCGAATCACCTAACTTTCCGCCACTACCCACCACTAAATCATTTAAGATTCCAACTAATAACCAATTTACATGTAGAACTCATTTAGGGCAGTGCAATGACACCAAAGGCAGGGAGATTTAAATGAAGACAGAGTTAGAACATTGAACATAGAACATAGAACATTACAGCGCAGTACAGGAGCTTTGCCCCTCGATGTTGCACCGACCTGTGGAATCAATCTGAAGTCCATCAATCCTACACTATTCCATCTTCATCTGTATGTTTATCCAATGACCATTTAAATGCTCTGAATTTGGCGAGTCTAATACTGTGCTGAAAAATGTGTTGCTGGATAAGTGCAGCAGGTCAGGCAGCATCCAAGGAGCAGGAGAATCGACGTTTCGGGCATAAGCCCTTCTTTAGGGCCTATGCCCGCAACGTCGATTCTCCTGCTCCTTGGATGCTGCCTGACCTGCTGCGCTTTTCCAGCAACACATTTTTCAGCTCTGATCTCCAGCATCTGCAGTCCTCATTTTCTCCGAATCAAATACTGTGGCAGGCAGTAGGAGGGAGAAATAAGGCGCTCCATCCTCTGCGGTGTCTATGTTATTCTCAAGGCATTGAGAGTGTTGGTTGACATCGTTCAGGGACAAGGACAGTCAGGCACAGACATAGCATGAAAGAGGGGCAGGAGGTTGGCAACTACAAGCATGAGGGCACACTACGTGAACCTGTTAATGGCCACCTTGGCCAAGCCCAGAAGCAGAGCAGACCCACAAGGAGGTTTTCTGACTCGCTCCAATTGCCCTGGGACTCCACAACATTGACAAGTGGCAAGTAATATTTCATGCCACTCAAATGCTAGGCTATGACCATCATCAGCAAGAGACAATCTAACCACCAGCCTTCATATTCAATAGTGTTACTATCACGGAATCCTTCACTGTCAACATCCTGGGGGTTATCATTGATGAGAAACTCAACTGGACTCATCACATAAATACAACAGCAGATCAGAGGCTAGGAATCCTGCGGCAAGTAACTCACCCCCTGACCCCTTTGTCCATTATCTACAAGGCCCAAGTCAGGAATGTGATGTAATATTCTCCACTTACCTGGATGGGTGCAGCCCCAATAACACTCAGAAGCTTAACAGCATCCAGGACAAAACTGCTGCTTGATTGGTATTACATCCACAAGCATCCACTCCCTGCACCACCAATGCTCAATAGCAGTGTGTAGTATCTACAAAATGCACTGCAACAATTCACCAAGGACAGCACCTTCCAAAACAATGACCACTTCCATCTAGAAGGACAAGGGCAGCAGATATTTGGGAACACCACCATCTTTAAGTTCCTCTCCAAGCCACTCACTATCCTTTACCATTTCCTCACTGTCGCTGTGTTAAATCATGGAATTCTGTCCCTAATGGCATTGTGAATCAACCCACAGCATGTGGACTGCAGCGGTTCAAGACGACAGCTCACCACTACCTTCTCAAGGGAACTAGGGACCTGCAATAAATGCTGGTCAGCCAGCGACATCCACATCATGCAAATGAATAAATTTTAAAAAGGGTTATATAGCATGAAAACGGACATTTTGGTCCAACCAGTCCATACACATCATAATCCTAAATTAAACTAGTCCCACCTGTCTATGCTTGGCCCATATTGCTCCAAGCATTTCTTAGTCCTGTGTTTATCCAAATGTTTTTTAAACGTTGTAACTATACCCGCATCTACTACATTCTCTGGCAGTTCATTCCACACATTACACTATGTGTAAACAAAAAAATTTGAATTGAACTCCATCCACCTGGCTTAGAGGTAGCGACATTATTACTACATCACGAGCATTCCCTAACTGTTTCATAGATTAATGAGATTCTTCATTCCATCTTGGAAAAGTACTGAGTCTCAGCAGAGACCACTTGTATAGAGCTGGGAAATCTTGACATCAAAAATGCCAAAAATGACATTCCTTACAATTCTCACCAATGTAGACCTGGTCTTGTAATTGAACATACATATAGAAATAAAATGCACATATCTTTGTAGCTAGGCTATACTTTTCTTTAATCAACCAGTAGGGAATCAGCCAGTGGCTAACTTGATTTACAGAGATTTCTCAAAATTTTTAATTGTTGAACTTTCTTAATTGTAAACTCACTTTTCTTTGTCAGGTAGTGTGGCTTGGGATGAGAAGAAAATTGTGATATTGTTTCATTCTTTTTCATGGCTGGTCATTTTCCCCATTAGATGTGGAGAAGGTATTCTTGCCTTGGCTGATGGAAGAAGCAAAGAAATCGATAGAGAAGAGAATTTTGGGAAGGACTATGTTGGACAGTAAGTAGATAATCTATCCAAGCAATTCTATTTTTATGTATATACTCAATTAATTGCTGAAAATCTGAACTGAAAACAGAAAATTAAAGAGATACTCCACAGATTTCATATTATCCACGGAAAGAGAAGCAAACTAAACATTTAAAGCCTAATGACCTTCCTTTTCGTTGGTTAATAACACCATAAAAAATAAGAACAGGAGTACACTATTCAGGCCCTCAATCCTCCTCCACCACTCAGTAGGATTATGGTTGATCTGACATTCATCATTTCAAATTTTCCCTGTAACCTTGATTCTCCTAATAATCAATAATCTGCCTATCTCAGCCTTAAATATACGGAAGGATTTGGCCCCAAAAGTAACTCAGCCCTCTGAGAAGAAATTCTTCCTCGTCTCCATGTTAAATTGTTGCCTGTTTAGACTCAGATCATGCCCTCTAGTCATGGACTGTCCCATTATTGAGAGGAACATCCTCTTCCTGACCAACTACTTTTGTGTGATCTGAAAATTTTGTTACATTCATTTCCTTCCTCCAAATCATTATTATATATTGTAAATAGTTGTGATCCCAGCACTGATGCCTATGGACCCCACAAGTCATAGGTCACCACCCTGAAAAAGAATCCCTTATCCACACTTAGTGTTTCCTGCCAATTAGCCAATTCTCTACCCATGCCAATATACCTTCTATTCCATGAGCTCTTATCTATGACTTAGCCTTTTGTGAGGTATTAGTTGATTGCCTTCTAAAATCCAGTGCAACACATTTATTGCTTCTCCTCTCTCGTGTTGAGACTTCCTCGCAAAATTCTAATAAATTAGTCAGGCATGATTTCCCTTTCATGAAGCCATCGTCACTCTGTTTGATTAGATGATGATTTCCCAAATGTGTTGCTATTACAGGTAGATCTGGGATAATGTGTTTTGGCAGCACAATTTGCCTATAACATCACTGAAGAATTGGGGAATGGTATTTTGGAAAACACTTACCTCTGTTGGCAATAGTGCAATTCCAGTGGGGATCAGTTCGCATGCATAGTCCTGCGCATGCACCAATATGCGCACTGAAATCTCTGTGCCATTCTGTGCATGCGCTGGTGTTTTTGCCATTCTGCGCATGAGCCGGTGTCCGCACATGCTCAGCATCGGTGCCGGGCTTTGTGTCGTTCTGAGCATGCGTGATGTCGGCGACAAAGTCTACATGTTGTCTTCATGTTGTTCTGTGCATGTGCTAATGTTAGCTGCCGACAGAGCAGTTTTCTGTAAGAGGTATTGTACAGAGAGCAGCTTTCTTATATTTTTTCAATGTACCGTGGTAAATTTACTTTTGTTAATAAATATGATTTCAATCTTCATTCAGACTGTACTATACTTTGTGCTAAACTTTTAGGTGATTTTTGAGCAATCATGAGCAATATTTTTTAATGGTCTGCCCCAACCCCACTTTTTTCCCGTAGGTCCCATTTTTTATATTGATCAGGGTTTTGCTGGAACGTAACTACAGCGTTATAGAAGAACTACCTGTACTTCCTTAATAATTGATTCCAAAAAGAGATGTAGATTGGCTTTAGGAACCCAATTTTTGCCTCACTCCCTTTTTTGACTAGGGGTGCCACATTGATGGTTTTCCATTCTTCTGTACTTCTCCAGAGTCCAAAGATTTTTGAAACATTTCCAAGCAATGCATCCATTATTGCTATAATGGAAATAAAGAAGTCAGGAGCATGACTGAGCCATTTGACTCCTCAAGCCTGCTCCACCATTCACACTGATCATGGCTGATCATTGAACGCAACACCCTAATCCTGCCCTCCCATCATATGCCTTAATCCTTCTAGCCTCAAGAGCTGTATCTACCTCCTCCTTGAAAAAAATACAATGTTTTAGCCTCAACCACTTTCTGGAGTCGTGAATTTCTCTGGCTCCCCACTCTCTGAATAATGACATTTCTCACCTGAGAAAGGGTTTACCCCATTATCTTTAAACTATGACCCCTGGTTCTGAGTTCCTCTGCCACTGGGAGCATCCTTCCTGCACGTCCTGTCAGAATTGGAGGGTTTCTATGAGATTCACTAACCCCTTCTATTCTGCTAAAATCTAGTGAATACAATCATAACAGTCTCGATCTCTCCTCATGCGTCAGTCCTGCCATTCCAGGAATCAATTTCGTAAACCTTTGCTGCACTTTATAGCAAGAACATTCTTCCTCAGATAAGGAGACCAAAAATGCACCCAGTATTTTCCAGCGGTGACTTCACCAAAACCCTGTATAATTGAAGAAGGGCTTATGAAGAAGGGCTTATGCCCGAAACGTCGATTCTCCTGTTCCTTGGATGCTGCCTGACCTACTGCGCTTTTCAGCAACACACTTTCAGCCCTATATAATTGAAGTAAGACATCCTTATTCCTGTACTCAAATTCTCTCACTATGAATGCAAACATACAGTTTGCTTTTATACAGCCTACTGCACCTGTATGCTAACTTTCAGCAACTGAATCACATGGACACGCAAGTCTTATTGACCCTTTTCCTCTCTCAATTTACCATTCAAATAATAATCTTCTTTCCTCTTTCTGCTACCAAAGTGGAGAACCTCTCGTTTATCCAGATTATGCTTTACCATGCTTTTGTACATTCAGTCTATCCAAATCAAACTGCAACATGTTCTGCATCCTCCAAACAGCTCACACTTCCAGCTTTGTATCATCTGCATATTTGAGACATTGCATTTAGTTCCCTGATCTAAATTATTAACATATATTATTGGGACACCAGTTATCAACACCGATCCTTGTTGTATCCCACAAGTTACTGCCTGCCATTCAGAAAAACTCTTCACTTCGTGTGTGCTCACTGATTTTCTGTTCATCTCAATATGCTACCTGTAATCCCATACACCTTAATTTTACACGTTAATCTTTTAGGTGAGACTTTGTTGAAAGTCTTCTGAATGTCCAAATAAACCACATCCTCTGACTCCCCTAATCAACTCTACCAGTTACATCCTTGAAGAATCCAGTAAATTTGTCAAGCATGGTTTCTCTTTTCTTAAATCCATGCTTACTGTGTCTGATTTTACCACGGTTTTGTAAGTGCTTTGCTATAAAATCCTTGATAATGGACTCTAGCAACTTCCCTTCTATGTACGTCAGACTCAATGGTCTATAATTCCTGTTTTTCTCTTTGCCTCCCTTTTTAAAATAATGGGGTTACATTAGTCACCTTCCAACTGTAGGAACTGTTCTAGAATCTAAAAATCTTGGAAGATGACCCCAATGCATCTGCTTTTTCTAAGGCCACTTCTTTATGTACTCTGAGATATGATTATCAGGCCTTGAGATTTATCTGCTTTAAATCATATTAATTCATCAAACACCATTTCTATACTGATACAGGGTTACGTCAGTACCTCCCTTTTACGGAACTTTGTGTTCCCTTACATTTCTGGTGTGTTATTCGTCTTCTCCTTTAAAGACTGAAGTGAAGTATGAATGTAGTTTGTCAGTTTTTTTGTTCCCTATTATAAATCCCCCCCCCCCCCCCTTTCTGACTGTAAGACTCCTACTTTTCACCAACTTTTTTCTCTTTGCTTACCTATAAAAAAATTTTTAAAGTCAGTTTTTATGATTACAACAAGCTTACGCTATTTTCCCCTTCTTAATCAATCCTGTGGTCTTCCTTTGCTGACTTCTAAACTATTTTCAATCCTTAGGTCTATTTTTCTTTCTTGCCAATTTGTATGTCTCTCTTTTGCATCTGATACAATCACTTAACTTTCCTCATAAGCTGTGATTCAACCACTGTTCTTTTGAACTCTTGTGCCATGCAGGAATGAACAATTTTTGTTGTTCATCCATTCACTCTTTGAATGTTTACCATTGTCATTCCTTTCAGTAATGTTTCAGAATGCATCATTGCCACCTCACACCTCGTGCCATCATAGTTTCCCTTTGTAAGATTCAGGGCCTAGTCTCAGAATCAACTATTGCACTCTCCATCTTGATGAAGAATTCTCTCATAATATGATCTCTCATTCTCAAGGAGTCTTTAGTTGACTCCTCAATGTATTGGTCCAGCAAACCATACCACATGCACTCCTTTACGGCTTTGTGACTAATTTGATTTACTCAATCTGTGGAGAAAGTGAGGACTGCAGATGCTGGAGATCAGAGTCAAAATGTGTGATGCTGGTAAAGCACAACCTGTCAGGCGGCATCCAATATCGACTCTCCTGAACGGGGAGCAGACTTAATAGAAAACTCCAAGCCCCAGAGGAAAGGCACCAAATCAATTAACAGAATAATCAATTATCCGAACAAAATAGTGCCCACCCAACTTGTTCGGATAATCGAGGTTCCTCTGTAGATAACAAACAGCAATGGGCCCAACACTGACCCCTGAGGCACTACATTAGTCACAGGCCTCCAGTCCGACAAGCATTCTTTGACTATTACCATCTGCTTCTTACCATCAAGCCAATTTTGTATCCAATTTGCCAGCTCATCCTGGATTTTATGCAATCTAACCTTCCAGAGCAGCATATCAGGTGGAACCTTATCAAAGGTCTTACTGAAATCCATATAGACTACGTCTATTGTCTTTCCCAAGTCAACCTTCCTGGTCACTTCATCAAAAAACTCTGTTTACTTTTAAAGCTGATTGGCTTTTACCTGGTACTTCAGAATTAGTTCAACTTTCCAACAACCTATGTTTTGTAGCGGTTATTGTTCCAATCCCAGTTATTAGAGTCATCAAAATCTTAGGGGTTGAGATTGCTTTGTGGCCATTATTGCATTATCTGGTCTATATCTTTTGACTGGATCGCTATTGAGGACTTGTTTTGGATTGCGCTTTGCTGGTCCTGCAAGGTTGAGAACTCCTGATGCATTGAACTTGGGATCAACAGAACACTCAGTCTCCACCACAGGAAGGTGGTAATCCATGGATAGAATTCCAAGGGCAAAATGACGGAGTCAAACTCCACTGCCTATGTGCCAGTCTGAAGCTAGGGCTTTCCAGATCTCTCAAACCTGTCCCAGTCACCTCTCACAGGGCTAGGGTTGTGTATGCAAGGGTTTGAATTCCTCTATGTATATGCCTTGTGCATCTTTTCACATGGGAGTGCACAGTCCTTGACATAAGACAGATTCTGTTCCAGTTGCAAGGAAGTCTCAATGACGGGAGATCTCCCTACTGCTGCAGCCTTCATCTTCTATCACAGCCATTGATATCACATGATTTTCACTCTTCATATAGAAACAGGAGAGCATTGTGGTAGCTTTCTTCACAACTAAGCAGCCATCTTCAAGATCTATTCTACTCAGCCAGCATAGGAAGGGGTTGGCAAAGGTCTCCTTAAAATAATCTGTTCCATACCACTCTGACTGGAAAACCACATTCAGCAGGCTCATCTACCTGTGGTCTGAAAACTAAAGTCAAATTCAATCTTGGAACCTGGCATAGGAGAAGCATTACCCAGTTCAAGGAAGGTACTTGAACAAGGGAAGGACAAAGAAGGCATTTCATAGACTCTCAAAAGATATCCCTCATGAAATGCAACATAGATGCCAAAGCATAGGGCCCTCATTTAGAGGAAACCAACTATGAAGGGACACAACTCTTCAAAGACACCTGTCAACAAAAGGAAGAACAGAAAAGGACCAAGAAATAAGAATGGCTATACTCACTCGGTTAAGAATATTTCCAACTCCTGGAAATAGCTGTTAAATGTATGGAAATATGACTCTAGGATCATGCTCATCAGACCCATGACCCATGGCATGTGATCTCTTAGGTGGACAATCATACTCGTAAGTTTTCAGTCTTGTTATTTGGCCAACGTTGTGTAGCACTTCACTGATCACTGCATAATTCCTTTTGTAAAATCCACATTTTTGTACTCGTATTGGTCTAAATATTTGCTGGTGCCCAAGTCTAGTGCTTATTAATTTCTCCATAATTTTTCCTATAAAAAGTATTTTGTCCTTAATATCTTATGATGTGGAGGTGTCAGGGTTGGACTGGGTGGACAAGGTCAGAAGTCACACGATACCAGGTTATAGTCCAACAGGTTTATTTGAAATCGCAAGCTTTCGGAGTGCTGCTTCTTCGTCAGGTGAAGTGAAGAGAACTACAGGCACAGAATTTAAAGGCAGAGAGATCAAAAAATCATACAAATGTTGTAAATGGAGTGTCAACAGGCAGAATAATAAGTCTGTGCAGGTGAGCAAAAACGTCAGACTGTGTGAGTAAAGTGTCAACAGCTGAATAGCAACTAAAGATTAACTGAGGCAGAGAGATAATGACAAAAATTTTAAAAATAAAGTGGTGCTGGAGACAAACCAAATAGCTGGAATAACATGATAGGTATAAGAGTCGCATGCCGAGGGGCTAACCAAAGTAACAAGTAATCCAAAACTGTATAAACTAATTAAAGTAGATAGGTCATAACAAGTTATCAAGGTAATGATGTCTGAACAGAAAGGAAGGTTTTACAGGTACAGAACAGTACAGTGGGGTTACATGTAACATGACATGAACCCAAGATTACTGTTGAGGTCGTCTTCATGGGTGAGTGGTGTTCCCATGTGATGATGGTAGTATCCATGTTAATGATCTGGCACGTCTTGCAGAAGTTGCTGTGGCAGGATTGTGTGGTGTGGTGTTCAATATTGTCCTGAAGACTGGGTGGTTTGCTGAAAATGGTCTGTTTAAGGTTTGGCTGTTGTTTGAAGGTGAGAAGTGGAGATGTAGGGATGGTTTTGACGAGATGTTCACCCTTGCATTGGACCCATCCGGAAGGATGCTGCCCTAGACTCGACATGTATTATCAAGCCATCAGGAGATGTGTTAACCCAGATTCATCAGCCACTCTCACAAGATAGTGCAGAACGTCACCCAAGCACAGTGCAATGCCATCCATGCTCTCCAGAGTAATTGCAATATCGTCATCAAACCAGCAGACAAAGGAGGAGCCATTGTCATACAGAATAGAACAGACTGCTTCAAAGAAGCATACCAGGAATCAAACAACCAGGAACAGTACAGAAGCTACCTGCTGATACAACCAAAGAACACACTGATCAACTGAACAGACTGATCAAGGCCTTTTATCCAGACCTTCAGAGTATCCTGTGCACTCTCATCCTGCGTATTCCTCCCATAGGGAGACTTCTACTGGCTTCTGAAGAATCACAAAAGCCAACACACTGAGGAGTCCTATTATATCAGACAATGGGACCCTGTGTGAGAACATCTCTGGCCATGTCCAGGGCATCTTGAAACGCATTACAAGGAACCCCCAGCTTCTGACGCAATACTGCAGACTTCTTACAGAAACTCAACACCTATGGACCAGTCCAACCAGGAACATTCCTCATCATAATAGATGTTTCAGCACTCCACACTAGCATCCCTCGTAACAACAGCATCACTGCAACAGCCTCAATACTCAACGCCAACGATTTCCAGATTCCATACAATAACTCATCCACTTCATCCTCAACCACAACGTCTTCACCTTTGACAACCATCTCTTCATCCAGACACACGGAACAGCAGTGGAGTCCAAATTTACACCCCAATATGCCAACATTTTCATGCACAAGTTTGAGCAAGATTTCTTTGCTGCACAGAACCTCCAACCAATGCCATACACCAGATACTTTGACATTTTCTTCCTTTGGACACGGCGAGGAATCACTGCAGCAACTACACAATAATATCAGCAAGTTTCATCCCACTATCAGATTTACCATGGACTACTCTTCAGAATCAGTCTTATTCTTGGGCATACGTATCTCCTTCAAGGACAACCACCTCAGTCTCTCGCTCTACCACAAGCCCACAAATAACATCACAATGCAACCTTTCTCTAGCTTCCACCCTAAGTACGTTAAAGAACGCATCCCCTACAGACAAACCCTGTGTATACACAGGATCTGCTAAAATGAGAAGGAACATGACAGATACCTAAAGATGCCCTCATAAGAATGGGACATGATGCTCAACTCATTGATCGCCAGTTCGAATATGCTCTGGCAAAAATCGCAATGACCTCCTCAGAAGACAGACACAGGACACAACCAATAGAGTCCCCTTCTTTGCCCAGTACTTACCTGGAGCAGAGGAACTATACCATGTTCTTCGCAATCTTCAACCTGTTATCAATGACGCTAAACATCTCGTTAAGATCATCCTTACATCTACACTTCTCGCCTTCAAACAGCCTCCCAACCTTAAACAGACTATCGTTCACAGTAAACTACAGCCTTCAGGACAACATCGACCACACAGCCCTGCCACGGCAACCTCTGCAAGATATGCCAGATCATTGAAATGGATATGACCATCACGTATGGGAACACCAACTCAAGTACACAGCGGATAGTCATGTAACTCAGCCAATGTTGTCCACCTCATACATAGCAAGCAAGGATGTCCCGAAGCATATTATATTGGTGAGACCATGCAGACGATATGACAATGGCTAAATGGACACTGCCAACAATCGCCAGACAGGAATGTTCCCTTCCAGTCAGGGAACACTTCAGCGGTCAAGGACATTCAGCCTCCAATTTTCAGGTAAACCTCCTCCAAGATGCCCTTCGAGATACACAACAACACAGAATGGCTGAGCAGAAACTGACAGTCAATTTTTGTATCCATGAAGACAGCTTCAACCATGATCTTGGGTTCAAGTCATGCTACATATGGCCCCACCATACTGTTCTGTATCTGTAAAATCTTCCTTACTGTTCTGTATTGACACCTTCACCTTGATAACTTCAGGTAGAGAGATTGTATCAAGTTTTGGATTACTTGTTACTTTGGTTAGATCCTCGGCATTAATCATTAAATCCTCGGCATACCAATCTTGTTATTCCAACCATTCAGTTTGTCTCCAGCACCACTGCATTTTTAAAAATTTTGTATCTCTCTGCTTCAATTAATTGAATTATATAGGTCATCTTTTCAGTTCTGTTCAACTGTTGACACTTTACTCACACCATCTGACACTTTTGCTCACCCTGCAAAATTTTGCAGGGGAAGAGGAGCTGCAGTAGTTAGGGAGGGGCTGGGAAATGAGCTGGAGGAAGGGTCTGTAGGTGGGGCAAGAGTCTGCAAAGTGAAGAAAACAACATTAATCATTTCAAGTGAATATACACCATTGGAAACTGGAAAGCTGAGGTAATGCATCCCTTAAAATTAAGGTGGAATTTCCAAATTAAGCTGCAGGAGGGTAGGAGGGAAAATATAGTGGGTGAGATTGTAGTGAACTTTGTCAATTGTAAAATTAAATCTTGAACAGTTTATTTCATAAAGATTTGCACTTGTGTTATTTCATTTCAAAGTGTCTTGCACACTATGAATTACTTGAGGTGCAGTGACTGTTACATCATACAAATTTAGTTTCAACCTCACTGCACAGAAATTTGATGCAGTGGGATGGCTTTTTGTTAATAGAGTTTTTTGTAAGAATAAGGAAATTTGTGGCTAACATATGCCTGTTTTATTGAGTCTATTAGTACTGTACTGTCTAGGAAATTAATATGTTCCTTGTGTTGTGGTTTTAATGAAGCAGTGATGATTATTGGGCATTTACTGCCCACTCCACTCAGTGGGCAGTAAATTTGGAATTCCCTACCCAGAGGGTTATAGGGGCTCAATCATTGAGCATGTTCAAGACAGAATTTGATAGATTTTGGATATTAATATCAAGGGAAATGGAAATTGCCACTTTCCTGCACTTTTATGATTAGCCAGGATGATGTAGTAGGATGTTTCCCCTTGCTGCTGGCTTCCCTTTAGGGAAGGAAACTGCCATCCTTTTTTGGTCTGACCTACATTTGACTCCAGACCCACAACAATTGGATTGGCTCTTTAACTGCCCGCTGAGCAATTAGGGATGGACAATAAATGCTGGCCTATCCATGCTCGTCCTGTGATTGAATTTTTTAAAAAAGAAAAGGGATTTTCTCTGCTTACTAATTATGTACACAAGTTACCACTGTTTCTTTAACATTATATCTTAACTTTTCTAAATACTCTATCAAATGGTACGATGTAATAAATATCACAAACACTTTCTTTAAAGAGGTCATTTGGACATTGTTTGTCTATAACGCGCACGTAGAACATAGAACATAGAACATAGAACAATACAGCACAGAACAGGCCCTTCGGCCCACGATGTTGTGCCGAACTTCTATCCTAGATTAAGCACCCATCCATGTACCTATCCAAATGCCGCTTAAACGTCGCCAATGAATCTGACTCTACCACTCCCTCGGGCAGCGCATTCCATGCCCCCACCACTCTCTGGGTAAAGAACCTATCCCTGACATCCCCCCTATACCTTCCACCCTTCACCTTAAATTTATGTCCCCTTGTAACACTCTGTTGTACCCGGGGAAAAAGTTTCTGACTGTCTACTCTATCTATTCCTCTGATCATCTTATAAACCTCGATCAAGTCACCCCTCATCCTTCGCCGTTCCAACGAGAAAAGGCCGAGAACTCTCAACCTATCCTCGTACGACCTACTCTCCATTCCAGGCAACATCCTGGTAAATCTTCTCTGCACCCTCTCCAAAGCTTCCACATCTTTCCTAAAGTGAGGCGACCAGAACTGCACACAGTACTCCAAATGTGGCCTAACCAAAGTCCTGTACAGCTGCAACATCACCTCACGACTCTTGAATTCAATACCTCTGCTAATGAACGATAATACTCCATAGGCCTTCTTACAAACTCTATCCACCTGAGTGGCAACCTTCAAAGATCTATGTACATAGACCCCAAGATCCCTCTGTTCCTCCACCTGACCAAGAACCCTACCATTAACCCTGTATTCCGCATTCTTATTTGTTCTTCCAAAATGGACAACCTCACACTTGGCAGGGTTGAACTCCATCTGCCACTCCTCAGCCCAGCTCTGCATCATATCTAAGTCCCTCTGCAGCCGACAACAGCCCTCCTCACTGTCCACAACTCCACCTATCTTTGTATCATCTGCAAATTTACTGACCCACCCTTCGACTCCCTCATCTAAGTCATTAATAAAAATTACAAACAGCAGAGGACCCAGAACTGATCCCTGCGGAACTCCACTTGTAACTGGACTCCATGCTGAATATTTACCATCTACCACCACTCTCTGACTTCGACCGGTTAGCCAGTTTTCTATCCAATTGGCCAAATTTCCCTCTATCCCATGCCTCCTGACTGTCCGCATAAGCCTACCATGGGGAACCTTATCAAATGCCTTACTAAAATCCATGTACACTACATCCACTGCTCTACCCTCATCCACATGCTTGGTCACCTCCTCAAAGAATTCAATAAGGCTTGTAAGGCAAGACCTACCCTTCACAAATCCGTGCTGGCTGTCCCTAATCAAGCAGTGTCTTTCCAGATACTCGTAAATCCTATCCCTCAGTACCCTTTCCATTACTTTGCCTACCACAGAAGTAAGACTAACTGGCCTGTAATTCCCGGGGTTATCCCTATTCCCTTTTTTGAACAGGGGCACAACATTCGCTACTCTCCAGTCCCCTGGTACCACCCCAGTTGCCAGTGAAGACGAGAAGATCATTGCCAATGATACTGCAATTTCCTCTCTTGCTTCCCACGTAATCCTAGGATATATCCCGTCAGGCCCGGGGGACTTGTCTATCCTCAAGTTGTTCAAAATGTCCAACACATCTTCCTTCCTAACAGGTATCTCTTCTAGCTTATCAGTCCGTTTCACACTCTCCTCTTCAACAATACGGTCCCTCTCGTTCGTAAATACTGAAGAGAAGTACTTGTTCAAGACCTCTCCTATCTCTTCCGACTCAATACACAGTCTCCCACCACTGTCCTTGATCGGACCTACCCTCGTTCTCGTCATTCTCAGGTTTCTCACATACGCATAGAATGCCTTGGGGTTATCCTTGATCCTATCCGCCAGGGATTTTTCATGCCCTCTCTTAGCTCTCCTAATCCCTTTCTTCAGGTCCCTTCTGGCTATCCTGTATCCCTCCACTGCTCTGTCTGAACCTTGTTTCCTCAACCTTATGTAAGCCTCCTTCTTCCTCTTTACTAGACATTCAACCTCCCTCCTCAACCAAGGCTCCCTCACACGACCATTTCTTTCCTGCCTGATGGGTACATACATATCAAGGACACGTCGTATCTGCTCCTTGAAAAAGTTCCACATTTCCACCACATCCTTCCCTGACAGCCTATGCTCCCAACGTATGCTCCTCAAATCCTGTCTTACAGCATCGTAATTTCCCTTCCCCCAATTGTAAAAACTTCCTTGTTGTGCGCACCTATCTCTCTCCATAACTGTTGTTTCATATTGATTCTGTGCTTCTCCAAATGAGAATAAATGTTGTTCCTGACAATGATGTGTTTTTTAGCTTTCTAAGCATTGATATTATCCCAATGGGATTTTTGTTTCCAAGATACAGGATTTGTAATTGGGGTGTTACATTTTGGAATCCACCAGTCCTCTACCATCACTCCTGTACCAAGGAGGATTGAAAAAATGTCATCAGATCTTCAGTCAGAAACCTATCTGGATCAATTACTTGATTAACTTTGAATAATACCACCTTTTTATCTACCCTTTTTAACCTATTTTTTTCTGTCCAATACTACTACTCCTCGCTCTACTGACATAATAATTTGCTTTGAAAGATAATTACAAAATATTTAGTCAATATCCCAGCCCTTAACCTACATACGATTTCCTGACTTATCCTAGCGTTGCATAGTTTTTTCAATTTCCTTTTACATTTTATATTTTTATAATCTTTTTGATTTCTTTTCTTCTCATGCACCCTCATTGATCTTTACCTTTGATCAGTGGAAAAAGTCAAATACATATCAGTGCTGACACTCGTTGCACTTTAGAGCAATATGATTTTTATTCCATTTACTAACTGATGTAGCTTTTGTCCAACATTCAGCAGAGACAATCGTGAATCAATCATAGTAAGGACTGTTCTTTCAAGAAAAATACAATTGTGAGCAGTGTAGCTTCTGTAATTATAAGTATGTTTGTTCATTGTTTTGCAGTTATACTTCGTGATGTGGTTAATAACAGAAAACAGGCTTTCGCAGAGATGAAATCTTAGAAATCAAAAAATGGCGAGACAATACAAGACCAATATGGGTAAAGAAGGAATGCCAGAAATTTTATATCTTACACTTCAATAAACAGTTCTGCTGTGCTAAATAAACTGTCAATCTATGAAGAAAATAGCAGTGTGATGTTGCTAGTTTACATTTGTTTCCTATCTTTGTCTGTTTTCATCTCTATTGACTGGCAAGTGTTTTAGTTTAATTTCTGGAACTTCATGCAAGCAAGTTTCTTATTTAGGAAATTGATTTTACAATTGGAAGATAATAGAGCTATCCGTCCAACTTTCAAAATAATAGCACCTTGAAGTGTTCTCAAAAAAAACTTAAAACCACATTGCAGTGGTTGAATGTGAAGCACACATATCAAAAATGGAATTCTGACAATTATACTTTTTTGTATTGCAATTTGCACTGGATTTCATTATTATTTAATTTAAATGTGTTTCGATTAAAACATTCCCACATCATCTTCCGAAAAGGCTCCAGGTTTATGTTCTTTGTTTTGCCTCTCAGTAGATTTCCTGGGTAAGTGTACATGTTGCACTGTATCTGACCTGCCTCAACCACTTCCTGTGTTAGCTCATTCCATGCACGCAGCACCCTCTTCACACAAACATTACCCCTTGGGTCCATTTTAAATTTTTCCCATCTCACCCTAAACCTATGCCCTCTAGTTCTGGATTCCCCTACCCATGCCCCTCATGATTTTATAAATCTCTATAAAGTCACCCCTCAGCCTCCGATGCTCCAGGGAAAATAGCCCCAAAATATTCAGCCTCTCCCTATAGCTCAAACCCTCCAACCTTGGCTATATCTTTGTAAATCTCCTCTGAACCCTTTCAAGTTTCACAACATCCTTCCGATAGGAAAGAGACCGAAATTGCATGCAATAATCCACAGAACAAGTCATAGAGTCATAGAGATGTACAGCATGGAAACAGACCTTTCCGTCCAACCCGTCCACGCCGACCAGATATCCCAACCCAATCTAGTCCCACCTGCCAGCACCTGGCCCATATCCCTCCAAACCCTTCCTATTCATATACCCGTCCAAATGCCTTTTACATGTTGCAATTGTACCAGCCTCCACCACTTCCTCTGGCAGCTCATTCCATATACGTATCACCCTCTGTGTGAAAAGGTTGCCCCTTAGGTCTCTTTTATATCTTTCCCCCTCACCCTAAACTTATGCCCTCTAGTTCTGGACTCCCCCAATCCAGGGAAAAGACTTTGTCTATTTATCGTATCCATGTCCCTCATGATTTTGTAAACCTCTATAAGGTCACCTCTCAGCCTCCGATGCTCCAGGGAAAACAGCCCCAGCCTGTTCAGCCTCCCCCCATAGCTCAAATCCTCCAACCCTGGCAACATCCTTGTAAATCTTTTCTGAACCCTTCCAAGTTTCACAACATCTTTCCGATAGGATGGAGACCAGAATTGCACGCAATATTCCAGCAATGGTCTAACCAATGTCCTGTACAGCTGCAACATGACCTCCCAACTCCTGTACTCAATACTCGGACCAATAAAAGAAAGCATACCAAATGCCTTCTTCACTATCCTATCTACCTGTGACTCCACTTTCAAGGAACTATGAACCTGCACTCCAAGGTCTCTTTGTTCAGCAACACTCTCTTGGACCTTACCATTAAGTGTATAAGTCCTGTTAAGATTTGCTTTCCCAAAATGCAGCACCTCGTATTTACCTGAATTAAACTCCATCTGCCACTTCTCAGCCCATTGGCCCATCTGGTCAAGATCCTGTTTTAATCTGAGGTAACCCTCTTCGCTGTCCACTACACCTCCAATTTTGGTGTCATCTGCAAACTTACTAACTATACCTCTTATGCTCACATCTAAATAATTTATGTAAATAATTAAAAGTAATGGACCCAGCACCGATCCTTGTGGCACTCCACTGGTCACAGGCCTCCAGTCTGAAAAACAACCTCTACCACCACCCTCTGTCTTCTACCTTTGAGCCAGTTCTGTATCCAAATGGCAAGTTCTCCCTATATTCCGTGAGATCTAACCTTGCTAACCAGTCTCCTATGAGGCGCCTTGTTGAATGCCTTACTGAAGTCCATATAGATCACATCTACTGCTCTGCCCTCATCAATCCTCTTTGTTACTTCTTCAGAAAATGCAATCAAGTTTGTGAGACATGATTTTCCCATGCACAAAGCCATGTTGACTATCCCGAATCAGTCCTTGCCTTTCCAAATACATGTACACTCTGTTCCTCAGGCTTCCCTCCAACTTTCCCACCACTGACATCAGGCTCACTGTTCTGTAGTTCCCTGGCTTGTCCTTGCCACCTTTCTTAAACAGTGACACTACATTAGCCAACCTCCAGTCTTCTGGCACCTCACCTGTAACTATCGATGATACAAATATCTCAGCAAGAGGCCCAGCAATCAATTCTCTAGCTTCCCACAGAGTTCTAGGGTACACCTGATCAGGTCCTGGGGATTTATCCACCTTTGTGCATTTCAAGACATCCAGCAGTACCTCCTCTGTAATATGGACATTTTACTATGTGTCACCATCTATTTCCCTACATTCTATATCTTCCATATCTTTTTCCACGGTAAATATTGATGCAAAATATTTGTTTAGTATCTCCCCCATTTTCTGCGGCTCCACACAAAGCCCTTTTAACAAGATTCGCTCTGGAGTCCAGCCCTTGTGTTTGCGCAAAACCTCAGCCAGAATGAGAACCTATCCCAGGGAACCTTTACAGATTAAGGGTATGACCTCAGTTCTGATCTACGATGAGAAGCAGTTGGTGCAGTTACCAATGAATGTAGTAAAAGGCTTGGGGCCAAACTTGTTGGGGCAAAATTGCTTGAGAAAGATTCAACTTGATTGGCTCAACATTTTTCAATTAGAAAATGGCTGCCTGAGTGAAGTCCTAATTAAATACCCAGATGTTTTTCAGGAATGGCTTGGGACTGTCAAAGGAGCTAAAGCCAACTTACATATTGACCAGAAAGCAATTCCATGATTCTGTAAAGCCCACACAGTGCCATTTGCCTTGCATGCAAAAGTAGAGGCACAATTCAGGAGACTGGAAAGTGAAGTAATTATCAAACCAGTACAGTTTGCAGAATGGGCAGCACCAGTTATATCGATTATAAAGCCTAATAGGATGGTTCACCTTTGTGGCGATTTTAAGCAAGCAGTAAACCGCTTCTCGCAGCTTCTTAATTCCTCGCATCGAGGACTTGTACTCAAAGCTGGCAAGGGGAATGCTGTCGTTCACGAAGCTGGACATGAACCACGCCTACCTGCGATTTTCACAAGGTGAGGAGTCCCAGAAGTGTACTACAATTAATATCCTAAGGGTTTGTACCAGTATCATCAGCCTGTGCCATTTTCCAGTGAACAATGGAGAACATGTTACAAGGTCTACCGCAAGTTGCCATTTACCTGGATGTTGTACTAATAGCTAGGAAGACTATTAAAGAGTATTTAGAGAGCTTGGACATAGTGCTTAAACATTTATCTCAGACAGGTGTATGCCTTAGGAGTGAAAAATGTGTATTCCAGGCACCCCAAGTGACCTAGTTGTCTTACAAAGTTCACCCTTTGGAAGATAATGTGAGGGTGATCAAAGCTGCCGCAGCTACCACATCTGTACCAGAACTTAGAAAATTCATACATAACCTGACATTCACCTCGACACCCTTACACCTGCTATTGAAAAATGGTCAGCCTTGGAAACAGTTGCATAGCCAAGAAGTAGCTTTTACAGAAGTAAAAAAGCAGCTGTCATCATCGAAAGTGCTAGCCCTCTACAATCCTAAGTGAGAAGTGGTACTGACATGTGATGCGTTACTAGTGTTGGTTCAGCAGATCTGATCGTGTATGCTTCCCGGACTTTGGCTGATGCTGAATGTAAATATGCATAGATAGAGAAGGAAGGTTTTGTGGTCACCTTTGGTGTAAGAAATACCTTTACATATCTAAATTTATAATATTAATGGACTAGAAGCCCTGCTAGGGCTACCTAAAGAAGGCAAGGCTGTGCCATAGCTTCAGATTGAATTCAGCGGTGGGCCCTTAATCTGAGTGCATACAATTGCAAGTTGGAACAATGTTCGGGAGTTCAAGTGGCAAATGCGGAGTCTTGAGCTGTCTCCCACTGGCAGATACACTACCAGTGGTGCCTCCCCTCAAAGAGTGTGTTCTGGATACCCTTCCAGTCACTGCTCACAATATCTGACTGTGGACAAGACAGAGATCCCATCCTGACAAAACTAAAACAGCTGGTGGTGTTGGGGAAGCTAAAGAGCTACCACAACCAGGATTGAAACCTTTCTGGACTCAGCGAGACCAAATCACTACAGAAGATGACATTTATTATGGAGAGCAAGAGTGAATGTCCCAAGTAAAGGTCGCCGCCAGATACTTGCTGAGCTCCACCAGGTTTTCCAAACTAGGTCTGGTGACCAGGATTGGATTCTGAGAAAGCTACAATGGTGGGCAGTTCCAGAGTGCCAACAAGGACAAAACTTACCGCCAGCACCATCCCCACATTCGTGGGAATGGCTGGGTAAATTCTGGGCTTAGTTACATGTCAACTATGCCAGTCATTTCATGGGCTCAATGTTCTTGGTCATTGTGAATGCCCATTCGAAGTGGTTGGATGTGCAGAGTTCATTTGGCAAATTCAGGGATGATGATTGAAAATCTGGAAGCATCGTTCACAATACACAGACTCCCGGAAGTATTGGTCACAGACAATGGGGCATCATAAACCAGCAAGGATTTCAAGTAGTTCCTAAAGTCAAATGGCATTCGGCATGTCTGGACAGGTCCATACCATCCATCATCCAATGGTCTAGTGGAAAAAGCCATCCAAATGTTGAACTCATGCTCAAAGAAACAGCCTATGGCTTCACTTAATACCAAACTGTCCCAGTACCTGTTTGGCTATAGAACCACCCATCACACAACTACAGGGATAGTTCCAGCAGAACTGATGATGGTGAAAAGACTCCACCTCGGGTTAAACCTGATAATCCCAGACCTGCAGGGAGGGTGAAACTGCAGCAGGAATGTCAATGCTGGGCACATTCCCCCATCTAAGCGAGTGAGACAGTTTACTTCAGGGGATGACGTTTGGTATCGAAACCATGAAAATGGCCCTGCATGGGAATGCGGCAAAGTTGACCAAAGGTCAACTCCTGTGACAAAGTTTGGGTAGGTGAGATAGGCCTGAACAAACATATGGGTGGCCTGAAAGCTGCTACATCACAAACAGGGAAGGAGCAAAACATACCTGGCCCCTCAGAACAACAGAAAGCTGTCAGATACCCTGTAGCTGTGGGTTCTCCACGAGTGATGAAGAAACCTAACAGTCCAAGATGGATGCAGCCTGGATACTGTTACTGCCTGAAGAAGAGGTCCCTTTTGAGATGTTTCAGGTGCAAATGACAGACTACAATCTGGTATGTGCTGCCCGTGTCTGAGTCCAAAGTTAAAGGAAACATTTCAGGAGAAGCTACAAAAAAAGACAAGGCTTACATCCTCTGACTTCGAGGAGAGGAGGAGGGGGAGAATTGTAGTGATTGAAATGAGGGCCAGGTGGATCTTAGTGACAATAAGATCCTCAATTGGGATTGCTAACCTGGGCCAATCGGGGAGCCCTGGCTGACAGAGATAAATAGGAGCTACGATGCCTTAAAAAGGCGGTGCTCGGACCCGACGTAGTGCACCAGTTGGAGGACGCTCAGATGTGCGGTGGGATCCCGTCCGCGCTCACCCCGGTCCGGACGGAATTTCACATTGGCTGTACTTCCCGTACTTCCCGCGGGAGCCTGTGCCCCACAACCTGAGCCGCCTCCGGAATTTTAATTTGGTCCCTTTCAGGGATATAAAAAGGAAGGCCCTGTATCGACTGCTGCTGCACACCGTCCACCTCTTCTCCCTCATCCACCGTCCGGACACGCCTTGGCGTGCCCATTTGCCACCGGGCGGTGGGGATCCCCAGTGGAGGGCTCTCTACGCGGGAGTCCTCCCCCTTTCTCTCGGGGATCTGGGGTGGAGGGTGCTGCACGCAGCAGTCCCCTGCAACCGCAGATTGCGGTGGTTCACGGACTCCCAGCCCAACTGCTTGTTCTGTGGCGCTGTGGAGTCCGTGGACCGTGTGTATATTGGGTGTGGGCGTTTGCACTTCCTTTTTGATTTTCTTAAAAACCCCCTCCTGTTTCTGGCTGCACTTCAGTCCCACGCTCCTGATCTTCGGGCACCCGGTACGGAGGAGGGAGGGCAGGTCCGAGGACCTCCTCGTGGGTCTGCTCCTGGGCCTGGCCAAACTGGCCATCAACAGGTCCAGGCAGCGGGCCTTGGAGGGGGTCGTTAGGGCCGACTGCCTGCCCCTCTTCCGGGGTTACGTTAGAGCCCGGGTGTCCTTGGAGAAGGAGCACGCGGTGTCCACCAACACCCTGGAGTTGTTCAGGGAGAGGTGGGCGCCGCAGGGAGTGGAGTGCATCATTTCTCCCTCCAACTCTATTTTGATTTAGTCCCTACCCTCCCCTTCACTGTTTTGCTCACACAGCATTGCCCTGTGGTTTGAAGGGCAGTGCTTGTCACTGGCCACTCAGGTGTTTTTCATATCTTCCTGGTGGTGGAAATTGAATAAAGATTCGTACACTTTGTGTCTTTCACTGTGTCTCACACCTGCACACACACAAAAAAAAAGAAAAAAAAATAAATAGGAGCTACGATGCCTTAAAAAGGCGGTGCTCGGACCCGACGTAGTGCACCGATTGGAGGACGCTCAGGTGTGCGGTGGGATCCCTTCCGCGCCCACCCCTGCCCAGGTGGAATTTCACATTGGCCCAAAGGTCCCGTACTTCCCGCGGGAGCCTGTGCCCCACAACCTGAGCCGCCTCCGGAATTTTAATTTGGTCCCTTTTAAGGATGTAAAAAGGAAGGCCCTATATCGACTGCTGCTGCACACCGTCCACCTCTTCTCCCTCATCCACCGTCCAGACATGCCTTGGCGTGCCCATTTGCCACCGGGCGGTGGGGATCCCCAGTGGAGGGCTCTCTACGCGGGAGTCCTCCCCCTTTCTCTCGGGGATCTGGGGTGGAGGGTGCTGCACGCAGCAGTCCCCTGCAACCGCAGATTGCGGTGGTTCACGGACTCCCAGCCCAACTGCTTGTTCTGTGGCGCTGTGGAGTCCGTGGACCATGTATATATTGGGTGTGGGCGTTTGCACTCCCTTTTTGATTTTCTCAGAAACCTTCTCCTCTGCTTTTGGTTACACTTCAGTCCCACGCTCCTGATCTTCGGGCACCCGGTACGGAGGAGGGAGGGCAGGTCCGAGGACCTCCTCGTGGGTCTGCTCCTGGGCCTGGCCAAACTGGCCATCAACAGGTCCAGGCAGCGGGTCATGGAGGGGGTCGTTAGGGCCGACTGCCTGCCCCTCTTCCGGGGTTACGTTAGAGCCCGGGTGTCCTTGGAGAAGGAGCACGCGGTGTCCACCAACACCCTGGAGTTGTTCAGGGAGAGGTGGGCGCCGCAGGGAGTGGAGTGCATCATTTCTCCCTCCAACTCTATTTTGATTTAGTCCCTACCCTCCCCTCCACTGTTTTGATCACACAGCATTGCCCTGTGGTTTGAAGGGCAGTGCTTGTCACTGGCCACTCGGGTGTTTTTCCTATCTTCCTGGTGGTGGCAATTGAGTAAAGATTCGTGCACCTTGTGTTTCTCACTGTGTCTCACATCTACACACACATACACCATGGGTACTGGGGGAAAAATAAGCACTACCGCAGTTAAGCGGTAGTGTGGGGGTAAGAAAATAAAAAGAAAAAAAAGGTAAAAAGATGAGTGACGGATGGGTGGTTTGCTGGGAAAAAATAATAATAAATAAATAAATAGGAGCTACGATGCCTTAAAAAGGCAGTGCTCGGACCCGACGTAGTGCACCGATTGGAGGACGCTCAGGTGTGCGGTGGGATCCCGTCCGCGCCCACCCCTGCCCAGGTGGAATTTCACATTGGCCCAAAGGTCCCGTACTTCCCGCGGGAGCCTGTGCCCCACAACCTGAGCCGCCTCCGGAATTTTAATTTGGTCCCTTTTAAGGATGTAAAAAGGAAGGCCCTATATCGATGCTGCTGCACACCGTCCACCTCTTCTCCCTCATCCACCATCCAGACATGCCTTGGCGTGCCCATTTGCCACCGGGCGGTGGGGATCCCCAGTGGAGGGCTCTCTACGCGGGAGTCCTCCCCCTTTCTCTCGGGGATCTGGGGTGGAGGGTGCTGCACGCAGCAGTCCCCTGCAACCGCAGATTGCGGTGGTTCACGGACTCCCAGCCCAACTGCTTGTTCTGTGGCGCTGTGGAGTCCGTGGACCATGTATATATTGGGTGTGGGCATTTGCACTCCCTTTTTGATTTTCTTAAAAACCTCCTCCTCTGCTTTTGGTTGCACTTCAGTCCCACGCTCCTGATCTTCGGGCACCCGGTACGGAGGAAGGAGGGCAGGTCCAAACACCTCCTCGTGGGTCTGCTCCTGGGCCTGGCCAAACTGGCCATCAACAGGTCCAGGCAGCAGGCCGTGGAGGGGGTCGTTAGGGCCGACTGCCTGCCCCTCTTCCGGGGTTACGTTAGAGCCCGGGTGTCCTTGGAGAAGGAGCACGCGGTATCCACCAACACCCTGGAGTTGTTCAGGGCGAGGTGGGCACCGCAGGGAGTGGAGTGCATTATTTCCCCCACCAACTCTATTTTGATTTAGCCCCTACCCTCCCCTTCACTGTTTTGATCACACAGCATTGCCCTTTGGTTTGAAGGGCAGTGCTTGTCACCGGCCTCCCGGATGTTTTCCCTATCTTCCTGGTGGTGGAAATTGAATAAAGATTCATGCACTTTGTGTTTTTCACTGTGTCTCACACCTACACATACACACCATGGGTGCAGGGGAAAAAATAAGCAGTACCGCAGTTAGGCGGTAGTGTGGGGGTTAATAAAAAGAGAAAAAAAACAGGAATGTCATACAGCATTGCCCTTTGATTAAGAAAAAAGAAAAAAAAATAAATAGGAGCTACGATGCCTTAGAACAGCAGCGTTTGGACCCGACGTAGTGCACCAGTTGGTGGGTGCTGCAGGGAGTGGAGTGCACTCAAATGCTTCCCCTCTTCCTGATGGTGGTAACTGAATAAAAATTTGTACACCTATTGTCTTTCACTGTGTCTCACACCTGCACACACACAACATGGGTGCTGGGGAAAAAAATAAGCACTACTGCAGTTAGTCGGTAGTGTGAGGGTTTAAAAAATGAAGAAACAAGAAAAGAAAAAGAAAAATAAACAGGAGATTATCGCTGATCGCCTGCCCCTCTTCTGCGATTATGGCAGAGCCCAGCTGTCCCTGGAGAGGTGTACGCGGTGTCCATTAACACTCAATATTTCAGGGAACGGTGGGCACCGCAGGGAGTGGGGTGTATTATTTCCCCTTGCAAATCTATTTTGATTTAATCTCTGTCCTCCCCTTCACTGTTTGATCATGCAGCATTGCCCTTTGATGAGAAGGCCACTGCTTGTCACTGGCTACTTGGATGTTTCCTTCCTGGTAGTGGAATATAAAAAAAATCTACACTCTTGAAAAAAATAAACAGGAGCTTCAAAGAGTCTCCTCATTATAAGCGACTGGCTCTAAGCTGACTGATCAGAGCTCAAGTACTGTGCACTTATAAATAAAGGGTAACTTGGTGACAAGATATGGGCCTCTATGCAGTTATTTCAAATCCCAAGTGGAAAATGAGGTGCTGTTCTTCCAGCTTGTGCTGAGCTTTGTTGGAGTAGCAGAAAGCCTGAGACAGTGATGTTAGCCAGAGAATACGGTTGTCTTGGACCCACACTTCTCTCTCTAATATTATATATAAAATTATGTCATATTGTGGTTGCTGCTACCCTGGAGTCCTTTCACTATGATGTCAGTAATTACTTCTGGGTCGAGAGTGTGTTGCTGGGAAAGCAGCACTCGAGGAGCAGGAGAATCAATGTTTCGAGCATAAGCCCTACACCAGGAATCCCAGCAACACACTCTCGACTGATCTCCAGCATCTGCAGTCCTCACTTTCTCCTAGTAATTAAGTCTGTCTTGTTAGTCAAAGTCTGTTGTAGTATAGTTTGCTTTCCGATTGTTGCCATAACATGCTGTTCAAAGAAATAATCCCAAAATAACATTCAGTGAACTCCTCATCTAGATTGCATTTTACATCTAATTTTTTACATCTAATTACATCTAATTCCTCATCTAGATTTCATCTTACATCTAATCCCCCATGATAACCACTGTACCCTTTTGGCAAGCTCCCATTATTTCTTCCTTGATACCCTGTCCTACTGTGTGATTACAGTGACGGGCCCAATACACAACTCCCACAAGTGAACTTTTACCTTTATCATTCTTCATCTCTACCCATGCTGCTTCTCTACCTTGGTTTCCTGAATTTAGGTAATCCTTCTCTTATACCAATATCACCTATGGGTGGCATGGTGGTTAGCACTGCTGCCTCACAGCGCCAGAGACCCGGGTTCAATTCCTGTCTCAGGCGACTGACTGTGTGGAGTTTGCTCTGGTTTCCTCCCACAGTCCAAAGATGTGCAGGTCAGGTGAATTGGCCACGCTAAATTGCCCATAGTGTTAGGGGCATGGGTGGGTTGCGGGTTGATATGGACTTGTTGGGCCGAAGGGCCTGTTTCCACACTGTAAGTAATCTAACCTTTAATTAACAGAGCATTCTCCCACCCTTTCCTAACTTCTAATTCTTTCTTAATGTCAATACCCTCCAATATTCAGATTATCCTGCAGCCATAACTCGAATTGCACTTGTTTATCTCAAGTTGATCTGGTTTGTTTCAAAAGCTTTGTCAATTAAGAAGTGAGAAAGCAGTGAAATATTTCAACATAAATGAGAAATTAAGGGGTATAAAGTTTCTGCTCAGTTGCACTGTCTATTCAACACAATTTACCTGAACTTAGTGTATAGAATGCAAAACTTTGAAATTTTAAGCACAAATGACATTGATGCAAATCAAGCTAGTTTAAGCCAATCATTTAAGAAATGGACCGCATCTAAAATAATGGCCAAGTGACTGCCTTGAATTAATTATCATTGAAAATTTCCACTATTGCGTTTGTTTGTAAACTTTCAAGGAAACTCTTAAAAATGAATCTGATTCTTATGGGCACAAGGATATTAATAGCCAGGTTTTAAAAGTATTTGTATTTTCAATTGATGATAAATAACAAATGTGAACATTTTAAAAATCACTGAGCAAATAATTCCTGACATGCAAGTGAACCCAGTGTCTTAGACAACTCTCAGCACCAAATGTTTGCACATATTTTGCATATACTCTGCCTTCCCCACTTCAGCAATGCAATTCTGTTTGGTAGTGGGTGAGTTGGTTAGCTCAATGAGCTGAATGGCTCATTTGCAATACCGAGTTGTTTCACAAACTAGTCAATCAACAGTCTGACAGTGTCTGTAAGATATGATTCTGTGAGTATCCCTATGTCCCAGGCACTACCACCACCATTACTGAAAAATATCCTGTCCCACTGGCAGGACATTATTCTACAGTCAAGAGGGAGATGTCTTAGAAGACCTCAGCATTGAATCTGGACCCCATGAAGTCTTATAGCTTTAGGTTAGACATGGGCAAAGAAACCTCCTGCTGATTCCACATACTGCCCTGCCTCAGCTGATGAATCAGTACTCCTTCATGTTGAAATGAGGGTAGCAAGGGTGCAAGGTATATTCTGGATGAGGATTTCAATGTCCACCACCAAGAGCAGCTCAACAGGAGCACAACTGATCGAGCTTGTCAGATCCTAAAGGACACAACTGTTAAACTGGATCTGCAGCAGGTGGTGAGGGAACCAAGAGGGAAAAAAATCATACTTAACTTCACCCTTACTAAAATACTGGCTGTGGATGCATCAATCAATGACAGTATTGATAAGAGTGAACATCACACAGTCACATCATATTGTGTGGAACTGTCAGTGTGCTAAATGGGACAGATACTCTTGAGAAATAAGGCAGAGCAGGTGACTGAGGTGTCAGTGGGGGAACACTTTGGAGCCAGCGACAGTAATTCTATTAGTTTTAAAATAGTGATGGAAAAGGATAGACCAGATCTACAAGTTGAAGTTCTAAATTGGAGGAAGGCTAATTTTGACAGTATTAGGCAAGAACTTTCAAAAGTTGATTGGGGGCTGATGTTCGCAGGTAAAGAGACAGCTGGAAAATGGGAAGCCTTCAAAAGTGAGATAACAGGGATCCAAGATGGCAGCGATCTAGGAAGATCGCATTGCAGAGCTCCACATCACAGCACAAGCAGGACGAACTTTCAACCTGCCCAACCCAGACCATCACGATATCCTGGGACTCCAGAAAGATAATGGAGTCCCAGGAAACTTTTAAAAGTTAACTTACCTGCTTTTCCAGCCATCCAGAGATGCTGAAAAAAGGAGGAGGAGCATCTGAGGCTGGGACTGCAGTTCAGCCTGCAGGATCCTCAGACTCAAATATTTTCCAGGCCCTGGTGAATGAGGTCATGAAATCTCACAAGATGCTAGGGAAACAGATAGAAGAGAAGCTGGCTCCAATCTCTATCATGCTGCAAACGCATGAGCAGCAGCTGGGAGACCTGGAAAAGAGGACGGATGAGGTTGAGCACAGGGTCACAGTGGTGGAAACTGATGCCAGTTCATTCAAGGATAAGATCCACGTCCTGGAGACGTAGGTCCATAATTTGCACGACCAAGAGGATGACCTGGAGAACAGGGTTTGGAGCAAAAACATTTGGATCATCACTTTGCCTCAGGGTAAGGAAGGAGAGCAGCCTGCAGTATTTATTGAGGACTGACTGCTGAAATTTCTTAACTTGGAGTTCAGCATGAGAGGATTGAAAATCAAGAGGGTTCACCAAGTCACGGCGTGGACATTGGGTCAATGTCTTTGTCCTCTCCTGGTGTGGTTCCGTCACTATAGGGATAAGGAGAGAGTCATGGAAGCTTCCAGAATCCAGGGGAAGGATCTGAAGGCCCTAATTTACAAGGGCTTGAAGATCATGTTCTTTCAGGACTTCTCACTGATGGCAATCTAGAAAAGAAAATCTTATGACGGTGTCAAGAGAAGACTGAGGGAGCTGGGATTCAGTGCTCTCTAAGGTATTGGCAATGCGTCGGTTTATTTTAGATGGATCCATACATCTCTTTGATACGTCAGAGAAGGCAAGAGACTTTGTGGACAAATTATCCTAATCTGAACAATTTGGTACGTATAAATAGTAGTGTTGTTTGGGTATGTCTGTGTTGTTTTGTAGAAGAAACAGAGGAAGTCCGGTTGGAGCTTTCTTTTTCTATATTTTTTCTATTGATAATAATTTGGTTTAAACTATGGTTGGAGGCGGTTGAGATGTGTATTTTCAATTTCTAAGTTAAGATATACCAAGGGATAGGTGGGGTATTTGCCCCTTTCTTTTTCTTTAAAAGCTTTTTATTTTATTCATACTGGTTTTCTATGGAGCGTTTACTTTCTTTTCTGCTTGTGTTCGTGGTGCAGCTCTAGCTGGGAGAAGTGAAGGTGGGTGGGATGGTTAGATGCCCACTTATGGGCAGTTTGGGATGGGTAGTTGCCCTGTCCATGCAGTGAGTGAGTTCCCCTATTCAACACCATTGGTGCTTTATACGTTGGTTTGTTTTTTTGGTTTTTGTTGTTTTTAATTTTTAATTGTTAAACTAATTGTTTTAGTTTATGTAGTTTTTATGTTCAGTAGATCATGTGACACTAAAGTTCAGCAATTTGTGGTTCGAGTTCCTCCTCTCTGGAATTTGAATGTTACTGTAGAAGGTTATGGCTAATAGAGTCATAGAATCATAGAGATGTTCAGCACGGAAACAGACTTGATTAAATGGTGTACCTGGAATATCAAGGGAGGTCACTCACCAATTAAGAGGAAGAAGGTACTCTTGAGTCTTAGAAAGGAGAAGATGGATCTTGCTTTGTTACAGGACACACACTTGGATGACAGGGAGCATTTGAAATTACAGCAGAATGGCTTTGAGCAAGTTTATTTTTCATCATTTAATGAGTAGCTATATTAGTTAGGAAGAATCTCCCATTTAAGTTACTAGAGTGTGTTAAAGATACACATGGGAGGTTTGTAATTCTGAAAGCTTTGATAAATAGGGAAGATTGTGATGTTTTAAAAGTTTATTGCCCTCCAGCTCATCCCCTTAAATTTTTGGTAGACGCATTTTCTCAACTGGTAAGTCTGGAGTCCCAGCACATCATTACAGAGGGAGATTTTAACTATCTCATGGATCCCACAGTAGACAAGTTGCCCAAAGGTCCCTCAATACCCTCTGTACAAGCTAAACAATTAGTGGATCTGTGTGTGGAGTTAGGGTTGGTGGACATCTGGAGGGATTTTACATTTTTTTCCAATCCGTACACACCAGGATTGATTTATTTCTGACCCCTGTGACAACCCTGGACTTGGTAGCATCTTGTGTGATTGGTAATATTACCATCTCTGATCATGTTCCAGTGTACCTGTTGGTTAAGATTAAGGACATTACAGTGGTTTTCAGGCACTAGTGAATGGATCCCTTAATCCTCAAGGATAAGAAGTTTGTGGAGTATTTCTCTAGGGAATTTTGGGCGTTCCTAGACATTACCTCAGGTTTGGTTGGCAGTCCATCCATCCTTTGGGAAACTGCCAAAGGGGTTAGTTATTTCCTACTCTGCCAGTAGGAATCTTGGGAAGGTGAGCAGCAACGTCTCCTCAGAGCACGGTTGAAGGAAGCCGAGAAGGCTTGACAGGCCAACATTGGTCAAACTACAGAGGATTATGGCGCTGCAGTCTGCACTGAATTCTGTGCTCACGCACATGGCAAAGAAGGAGCTTACTTTTGCAAAGCAAAGGTTATATGAGCATGGTGACAGGCCAAACAAATACTTGGCATATCTCCCCAGGGAAAGAAGTGCCCCACAGGCCATTATGGTGATTAGAGAAGGGTCTAAGAACCTAACATGTGACTCTAAAAAGATAATGTGGTGTTCTAGAGATTTTATTCTAAGTTATACCAATCTGAGGGTTGTGAGGAAGGGTGGGCCAAAATAGAATCTTTTTTTAAGAATCTGAAGTTCAGGGTGTGACCCCCGAACAAGTGTCCTTTCTCAATGCCTCTTTATCAGAGCAAGAGGTGCAGGAAGCTGTGAGACAGGTTCAGAGTGGAAAGGTCCTGATGGACTTCCCAGTGAATTCTATGAGGAATTTATAAAAATACTGTGAGGCCCGATGCTCATTACGTTTAATGATTCATACAGTCATGATTGTCTGAGAGAGGCCAATATTTCACTTATTCTTAAAAAAGGGAAGGTCCTGAAGGACTGTGCTTCATACAGGCCCATCTCGCTCTCAAATGTGAGGTGCCGAAAGATAGGAGGTTGGCTAACGTGGTGCCAATATTTAAGAAAGGTGGTAGGGAAAAGCCAGAGAGCTATAGACCGGTGAGCCTGACATCGGAGGTGGGCAAGTTGTTGGAGGGAATCCTGAGGGACAGGATTTACATGCATTTGGAAAGACATTAGAGATTAGTCAGCAGGGCTTTGTGCATGGGAAATCATGTCTCACAAACATGATTCAGTTTTTTGAAGGAGTAACAAAGACGATTGCTGAAGGCAGAGCAGTGGATGTGATTTATATGGACTTCAATAAGGCATTCGACAAGGTTCCTCACAGTATACTGGTTAACAAGGATAGAGCTTATGGAATACAGGCAAAACTAGCCATTAGGATAC
This sequence comes from Chiloscyllium punctatum, assembly GCF_047496795.1. NCBI lineage: Eukaryota > Metazoa > Chordata > Chondrichthyes > Orectolobiformes > Hemiscylliidae > Chiloscyllium > Chiloscyllium punctatum. The sequence goes on from NC_092749.1 coordinate 77,669,544, forward strand.
AAAACTGGCTCAAAGGTAGAAGACAAAGGATGATGATGGAGGGTTACTTTTCAAACTGGAGGCCTGTGAATGGTGGTGCCACAAGGATTGGTGCTGGGTCCAGTACTTTTCGTTATTTATACATTGATTTTGATGTGAACATAGGAGGTATAGTTAGTATGTTTGCAGATGACACCAAAACTGGAGGCGTAGTAGACAGTGAAGAAGGTTACCTCAGAGTACAATGGGATCTTGCTCAGCTGAGCCAATGGGCTGGGGAGTGGCAGATGGAGTTTAATTTAGATAAATGTGAGGTGCTGCTGTTTGGAAAAGCAAGTCAGAGCAGGACTTATACACTTAATGGTGAGGCCCTGGGGAGTGTTGTTGAACAAAGCGACCTCGGAGTGCAAGTTCATAGTTCCTTGAAAGTAGAGTCACAGGTTGATAAGATAGAGAAGAAGGCGTTTGGCATGCTTTATTGAGCAAAGCATTGCATATCGGAGTTGGGAGGTCATGTACAGGAAAGAATGTACAGGACATTGTTTCGGCCACTTTTGAAATATTGCGTGCAATTCTGGTCTCCTTCCTATCAGAAGGATGTTCTGAAATTGAAAGTGTTCAGAAAAGATTTATCAGGATGTTGCCAGGGTTGAAGGATTTGAGCTATAGGGAGAGGCTGATGGGTGGTGCTGTATTCTCTGGAGTGTCGGAGGGAACACTCCAGGGAGGCTGAGGGGTGACCTTATAGACGTTTATAAAATCATGAGGGCATGGATAGGATAAATAGACAAGGTCTTTTCCATGGGGTGGGTGAGTCCAGAACTAGAGGGCATATGTTTAGGGTGAGCGTGGAAAGATAAAAAAGGGACCTAAGAGACAGCCTTTTCACACAGAGAGTGGTGCAATTATGGAATGAGCTGCCAGAGGAAATGGTGGAGGCTAGTACAACCACAGCGTTTAAAAGGCTGGGTATATGAATAGGAAGGGTTTAGAGACATATGGGCCAAGTGCTGGAGAATGGGAATAGATTAGATTAGGATAGCTGGTCAGCATGGATGAGTTGGACCGAAGGGTTTGTTTCTGTCTTGTACATCTCTATGACTCTATGACTCTAAAGCCAATGTTAATTTTCATACAGAAAACTATGCTGAATATGAAGTTTTATGAAAGAGACATTTATGCATTCCCATGATATTGGTTGGAAAAGGATGGAGTGAAGCTATAGATTGTTAGTGTGTGAAATTTGTGACCCAGTTGCTTATGTAACTTATGTAAAGAATGCAGATTATTGGTGTGAACATGTTCTGATCATTTCAGGTCAAAAGGTATCTGTGAAACAAGTTATGAGAATGGTAAATATGGGCTATCACATCTTCTAATTTTAATATCTGAAATCTTCATAGACGAAAGTGATTTTTTTGAAGAGGACAACACTGATCTAACATGACAGCTGTGATGACTTGGCCATGTTGAGACAGGCTCATGAAATCATCACTGAACAAGTATCAGTTTGAATCAAAAACAAAACTGTTATAAAAGGCACTAAAACTTTCTGAAGGTTATACATTGGAATACAAGTTACCTGCAGATCATTCAACTTGATGGGTGTGAGGGGAATGATATTAGACACCAGAATCTAAAAAAGAATTGTATTTCAAGTAATAGCTTTTGAGCAGCAAAACAAATAGCAAGAAAGAAATACGAATTGATAATAATGAGAAGTTGGAAGATTCTCCCTCCCTGTATGTCTTAACGTCAAAATTGTTATCTGGTGAAAAAGTTACTTGAGACAACAGCCATTTATGGAGCACTTAAAATCTACAAACTTTCCCACTGATGTAGAATATGAGTCTGCAATTAAACAGCTGACAATAATAATCAATAGGGAGACAATGGCTTAATGATCTTATTGCTGGACCTGAGACCCAGATAAATCCAGAGACCCAGGTAAAGTTCTGGGGACCCAGGTTTAAATCCCATCCCAGCAGATGGTGGAATTTGAATTTTAATAAAAGTCTGGAATTAAGAGTCTAATAATGACTGTGAATTAATTGTCAGGAAAAACTCATCTACTTCACTGAGGCCCTTTAGGGAAGGAAACTGCCGTCCTTACCTGGTCCAATCTACTTGTGACTCCAGGCCACACAGACCCCTGGGCAATTAGGGATGGGCAATAAATGCTGGTCTAGTCAGCGATGCTCACATCCCATGAATGCATTAAAAAGAATGACAGCCAATTTGTTTTCATTGACTCACTGTCTCCATTATAAGCTTTTCTTCTTCACTGGCTTGCTATCAACCATTCCCTTGTCTGCCTAACTTTCTTTTTCTCTCTCTGGGCTCTGTTTCAGCCTAATTTAAAGAATAACTAGTTACCAACGTCATCTTTCATCATCTTATCTCTTTATTTTTATCTTTGTTTTTCAAGTAATCAGCATCTTCTGGATATCTGTCCCTAATCAATTGAAAATCAGTTTCAAGGTGTGTTTCTTTAGCTGCTCTGGAGCCTGAACACTACCATTTGACGTGAATGTGCTCTGGTGGCTACTCAAATTGTTTACATTTTTTGATCCTTTGCTGGCTCTGTGCAGTACTGGATAGTGTAACCTGCCAGGAGTTTGGGTAGGAAGATTTGGTGAAAGGAATTAATCTTTCCAAAAAGCAGAGAAGGGAGGAGGCCTTTAATATTACGACTGTCACCCAGTATATTATCAACTGATGTCATAGTTTAGGGAACAGCAAGAAAAAGCAATAAAAACCAGGGACTGAATCAAACATATTTATTTAATTACTTTGAAACACAAGTTTTCCAGTGTCATAAAATAGCAAAAAATGTTTGTCTTCTGATTCAATGCCAGATAGAAATTGTATTTCACCTGAGTATTTTGTGACTCAAGCTGGTATGCAAACATAATTTGAAAGTTAACAAAAAAATATTAATGAGAAAAAGTTCTTCAACTCTCAATTGTGTATTTTCTTTATTAACTCTGCATGGAGTAAACTCAATCATGGTGCCCTTTGTGCTGTTGTTTAGATTTTATCAATACATTTTTCAGCAGTCCTCTCCAATTTTGACATGGAGACACCATTTAAAAGAGGATGAAGCAAGAAAAACCAGCAAAAGTTGCAAATGATGCATACTGGACCAACTCATCCTGCATACCTCAAAATGAATCTCCAGTATAACTAGATATTTCCAAGTGTGAGAAACAAAGCTCACACACTTCAATAATTGCAGTCCAAGACAAAATCTGAATCAGCAGTGTCCTTTATTTTACACTTGCAAGTGCGTGAGATGTCCAGTGCCTATAAGGTAGAGGACATACACACACCAAATTCAATTCATACATAATATTTATATGATTTGATGTCTTTTGTTTTACATTGCTCCTCCCCTGCTTACATCGTTCACTTCCCCATTACCCCTGTTTATCTCTTGCCTTATCCGGCCTTGTCTGTGACAAAATGCTTATTCCTGGCCTCACAAGGCTGTTTGACCTCATCCTGCTGTAGGTCATTGTCAGGCATATTATTTCTTCATCATTATCTACCCCCTTCATCTGTGCCTTTCCCGAGGCTGTTCTGATCCCTATGACCCTTTTAATTGGGGTTTGTTCCTGTGTTTTTGTAAAAGTGGGAAGCAGATACCTACTGTTTGTACAGGCGTATCTAGCTTAACTTCATCCTCTCACAACATCTTATCTATTTGGCCGTAATGTCTACCATTGTTTTGCTGGCACATCTCATTCTGACATACAATTTTAGCTAATACAAAAACAATTATATATTTCCTCCACATCGTTTCCATTCTTGTTGACTCAGCCCTTGGCTAAAACAATTGCACATTGGTGTGAGCTCATTTACTTTGTAAAATGGAATTGCAGAAGGAACATTATTTCCCCCACATCCCACAATTCCCCCTCTTTCTTTTAATTACCATTTGTTATCTTCTGCAAATATTTTGTTTTTAAGCATCGCCCCCGAAATTCGCAAGCATCATTCCGGAGATTTCATCCATCTTGGTCTCACTCATCTCCTCATTATTTAGTTGATAAAGTCCTTCAGCCTGATTCCCTTTTAGGGGCACCTGTTTCATTAAGGCTGTCTCAATCAGTCTTTGGGTGAGCCCTCGTATACAGTGTATGATACAACAGCCAATGGTCACTAATACCCCGACTACTACTATCAGGGAAGTAAGGACAGAAACCACCACCCCCTTCCATTTTCCAAACCATGATTCAAGCCATCCTGTGAGAGATGTATCTACTCCTGAATTCTCAGCCAGTTCTTCTGCTAAGGTAGTCAATCCCCTTAAGGCCCGAGTAATTAGGGGAGTGCAGTGTTATTAGGAATAAAGGTACAACAGCTTCCTCCTAACATCACACACACACACACCCTTTTTCTGCTAAAATCATACCAAGGGCCATTTTGTTTTCCCATGCCATCCTACTTGTCGCATCAAGCTGTTCTGATATTCCTTTAACCGCATCTCTTGTATAATTTATAAATCGCTGTTGATTATAGAAAATGTAATTTATCCAATCTACATTTTTATTAATTGATACCCACCAGAAGAGAGCTGACTCAAAGCCTGCTGCAATCTGGTTACGAGCCTTGAACTCATCAGGTACCCCCCTAGGGACTCCTACAGAATCAAGATAAATCCTGTCATCGAAAGAAGTGTCTAACAGTAATCTCTTACCCCTTCCCTTTTTCACTACTATCTTTTCCTTCTCAAATGCCAGGGTAAATGGAATTGCCAATTGTACAATTGCACATATCCCTTTCCAATCTGGAGGTAGTGTGGGTCTCAGTATTTTGCCTCCACAGTCCCACCACAGATCCGCTCGGGGAACCTTTAATGCTGAGTAGTTCCCTCCCTTCTCCGTTTCGGTGACATTCTTAATCTCTGTACATAGTTTCAGCTCCCCCAAATCTTTCGACCGACTTGTACCTCGTCTACGCACACACAATGTATGATTTCCAACTGCGGCAGAAAATAGGGGGGGATCTTTTGCATCTTTCTTCTCCAAGGGAGGGAACATCAGAGATAGGGAGGTACAATTCCAATCATTCCATGCAGTCTCATCCTGATACAAGGCTATCATACATTTCATGCCCTTCCTGTCTCGCTTCCACCCGAGCGGAAAGGGAACCACCTGGGCCACTGGCCGACCGGAGGCACATGCATAGCAATTGCTTTTGTTCAGACTTTTCACAGTATACTTTACCCATTCAACCCAGGCATTTGCATCCCCGTACCCAGTTTCTATTTCAATGGTCTGTTTCAAGTCCTTTACCTCTATAAATTTTACTACTTTAGGATCATCGGGAAGGGTGAAAGATTGTATCTTATTACCCAGTAGTTCTACCCGTTTTCCCTGTCCTACGCTAATTCGAAAACAATAGCCCAAGAAATCCTTCCCATTTGCTTTCATTTCTATCCCAAACGTTTCATTTAATTGTATCTCATAGGTGCCCCCAGAGGATTGTTTCGTGCCATGTGGTTTTCCTTATTGTTAGGTATATTGGGTTACACTTTTTATCGGGACAATCGCGAGCTGATCGGAAGGGGCCCCGGTGTATTGTGACAAGACCATTATACTAAGTACCATCCCCAAGGCCATCCCCATAGGACTTAAGAGGTATCTCAGAGCTGCGGTACTGTCTCTGATTATCTACATCCCCACAATTTACTAAGCTGCATACATCAGCGTCTATTACTTGTGGGTTATCGGATTCAGGAACCGTTAATAAAACATATGAAAATGATATTTGATGAAATCCCAATACTAAGAGAGCTTAGTATATACATCATAACTCTAAGCATTCCCAGTATTCTAAACATCATGCTGAAGCACAAAAAGACTTAATATCAATCTTACAGAAATAATCCCGCGCTCACATCACCACTGTATAATTAGTTACTCAAAGTCTCTTTAGCCTGAGTTTCAGTGGGTCTTGCGTTGATTCGGCTGTCCAGACTTCTTCCTCCACGGGAGGGTCCACTGACCCTTTGATCCGAGTGTAGTGAGTCCAGCCTTTCCCCACCGTCCTTATTGCTGTTTCAGGGGTCAAAAGAGCCTGGTACGGCCCTTCCCAGTCCGGCTGCGATTTAGTCTCTGTCCATGATTTTACTAAGATCCAATCGCCCGGCTGGATGGGATGAACGGTGAATTCAAGGGGTGGAGTCTGTGCCAATAAACCCTGTTTCCTGAGGAAAGACAAAGAGGAGGACAAACCCAGTATGTACTTCTTTAAAAACAAATCTTTAGTTTCGGGAATTGGCAATTCTCCATTCGTTCCCAAGTAAGGTAATCCAAATAAGATTTCATAGGAGGATAGTCCCAAGTCTTTCCTTGGGGCTGTTCACACTCGCAAGAGAGCTATAGGTAAACATTTGGTCCAAGGGAGTCTGGTTTCTATTATCAATTTAGAGAGCTGTCATTTGAGTGTTTGGTTCATTCTCTCAACCCTTCCCGATGATGGCGGGTGCCACGGAGTATGGAACTCCCAGGAAATTCCCAACCCTTTCATTACCACCTGTAACACTTTAGAGGTAAAGTGAGTTCCTTGATCGGAATCAATATGGTTCACGAGCCCATATCGGGGAATTATGTGCTCCAATATTGTTTTAGACACTCCACTCGCAGTGGCAGTAGCTAGGGGGTATGCCTCAACCCAACCAGATAGATGACCTACTATGACTAGCATATATTTTAGTCTCCCTACACTGGGGAGTTCAGTATAATCTATTTGTATACTCTGGAAAGGTCTCAATCCTGGGTCTCTTTCTCCCAGGGTCTGTTTTCTCAAGACTTTCTTATTTACCTTTTTGCATATGATACATCCCTCACATATTTGTTTAGCAATTGTACATATTCCTTTACATCCATATTCCCTAAGAACTAAATCACACATTGCTTGTACTCCCCAATGGCTGCCTTGGTGTAGGACGGCCATAATCTCTCGCATCATCATTTTGTTGAACATTTCCCTTCCATCAGGTAACATCCAATGCCCGTCTGCTGTTTTTACAGCCCCTAAATCTCTCAATTCATTTTCTTCACTTTTAGTAAATATAGGAGCTTCCCTAGGACCTGGGACAGTAGGTATTAGGGAATGAATTACCACTTCTTGTGGGTTCAGGGCTGCTTCCTTAGCCACTTCATCGGCTAATCTATTTCCCCTAACCTCTAGTTCATTTCTTTTCTGATGACCATTTACATGCACTACTGCCATTTCTCGGGGAAGTAATAGGGACTCCAAGACCCGTTTAATCAATTCTTCATGTACTAATTCTTTCCCTCGGCTATTGATCAGCCCTCGTTCCTGCCATATCTTACTGAAAGTGTGCACAACACCAAATGCATATTTAGAGTCAGTGTATACTGTTCCCTCTTTATTCTCTAATGCCCTAAGGGCTCTTTCCAATGCATAGAGTTCACAAGTCTGAGCTGACCACCCATTTGGCAACCGTCCTGCCTCCACCACATGACTGTTTGTCCCGTCTACGACTGCATACCCATTATGTCTTTTCCCTTCAGTCACCCGGGATGATCCGTCTATAAAAAGTCTAGCCCCTGCATGAAGTGGAACATCTCTCAGGTCCATGCGGACCTTAGTTTGGTATTCTATAATGTCAAGGCAATCGTGCCCTGGATTCTGAGGAGAGTCTCCTTCCCCTTTCCAAAGAAAGGCAGCTGGATTTAAACAATTGTCAGTGACCAACACTAGATCATCCTTTTCGACTAATATTGCCTCATATTTCAGAATCCGCGAGTCTGTCAACCATCGCCCAGCTTTTTGGTTTAGGATTGTTCTCACTTGGTGTGGAGTGCTTGCTATTAGGGCTCCCCCAAATGTAAGCTTTCTGCTTTCCTCCACCAACAGTGCAGTGGCAGCCACAACCTGCACACACTCAGGCCACCCCCGGGATACTGGATCCAGTAGCTTCGAAAGATATGCTACTGGTTGTCTCATTCCTCCCCACCTCTGGGTTAATGCTCCCAAAGCCACTCCCTTATCCACGGTAGCAAAGAGGTGGAAAGGTTTATCTAGAGAAGGTAAGGCTAACACGGGGGCATGGATCAGTTCTCTTTTGAGTTCCTCAACTAGTTCTTTTTCCTCATCATCCCAACTTAGACATTTTGGTTCCCCCTCTAATAGTTTGAGATATAATTTCTTAGTCTTCTGTGCATAAGAATCAATCCACAATCTGCAATAACCCGTGAGACCCAAAAATTTGTGTAACTCCCGTTTAGTGCTGGGCAGCGGCATTCCCACTATTCCCTCTATCCGTTCCGGGCTTATCTTTCGCTTTCCCTCACTAACTAAATGTCCCAAGTATTTCACTTCTTGCTCCACATATTGTAGTTTGTTTTTAGATACCCTCAGTCCCTGCTGACCCAGGAAATTCAATAATTTATTAGTAGCTTCTACTACTCTTTCTCTTCTTTTTCCTGTTACTAAGAGGTCGTCTACATACTGCAACAGGGTAGTCCCCTTGGGGCTGCTAAATTTCTCCAATATTTGTTCTAACATCTGTCCAAATAAATTCGGGGATTCCGTAAACCCCTGGGGGAGCACAGTCCACCGGTATTGCTGTTTCTGTCCTGTGTTAGGGTCTTCCCACTCAAAGGCAAACAAATTCCTATCTTCCTCTGCCAAGGGACAAGCCCAAAAGGCATCCTTTAAATCTATCACACTAAACCATTTGTGGTCATGAGGTGATCTTACTTAATAACGTATAGGGGTTTGGCACCACTGGGTGCCTGATCTGTACTATTCGATTTAATGTTCTCAAATCCTGCACCAATCGATAAGTTCCATCAGATTTCCACACTGGTAGTATTGGGGTATTATAAGGAGACATACATGGCTCCAACAGTCCATCTCTAATCAATCCTTCAATTACTGGCTGCAGTCCTCGTTTACCTTCTATGGAAATGGGATATTGTCGCTCACAGACAACATCCCCTTTCCTTTTTAAATTTATTTCAAGGGGAGGGATCTGTAGTTTTCCACAATTCCCTTCTCTAGCCCATACAATAGGGTCTATCTCTCTCTCCACATCCTCTGTCAACATTGCCATTTGGACAACTAATTCTTTTTCCTGAATTCCAATCTCCAGTCCTAAGAGGATAATTAAATCTCTCCCAAGTAAGTTACTTCCTATATCAGGGATATACAACAATTCCCCTGTGACCCTATCCTTAGGACCTTCTATCATCATAGGTTCAAATACTGGAACAGTAAATCCCTCCCCTTTAACCCCTGAAACAGTAATTGACCGTGTTGACATTCCTACTTTCTTTGGTTTAAAATTCAGCGATGACCGTGCTGCCCCCGTATCTACAAGGAAGACTACCTCTTCCCTATAGGGTCCCACCTTCAGGTTTATCAAGGGTTCCTGGTGGGCCCCCGAGGGCAGGAACCCCTGACACCCCTATTCTTCATCAAAATTCATAAGCGGAATTGCCGTCTCTTCCCTTTTCAGAGCCGGACATTCCCGCTTAAAGTGCCCTATCTTTCCGCAATAATAGCATCCTGCCTGTGGAGACCTCCAGCTCTGCCCCTGTCGCTCGAACCCTCTATCAAATACTCCCCCTTGTCCTCTCCATCTCTCTCTCCCTTTCCCCCTTCCTCTCTGTCCGACATGCTGCCACCCACCGCTCCGGTTGCTCAATATTGGTTCCATTCTTTTCTGAACTACCTCATCAACCGTAGCTACCATCATTTGTTTCTGTCCAACCTTCTGTTTCTGTCTCTCATCCTCTCTCTTTACAAACACTTTCTGTGCCTCTCTTAACAATTCATCTAATGGCTTTTCACTCCACCCTTCTATCTTCTGTATCTTTCTCTGTATGTCTGGCCATGCCTTTGTCACAAAATGTACTTTCAAAAGACTCTGTGCCACTGGGTCCTCAGGGTTCATTCCAGAATATTTCCACATTGAGTCTCTTAATCTTTGCAAGAAAGCTGAAGGGGTCTCATCTTTCTCCTGTCTATCTTCAAAGGCTTTAGTCAAATTCTGTGACTTCGGAACTGCCTCTCTTATTCCTTTTAGAACCAGGTCTTTCAATTCCCTCATTCCTTCTTAATACTCTGGGTTTTGATCTTCCCACTGGGGGTCTCTGAGGGGAAACTTCACCTCTCCCTGTCCAGCATCCCCATCTCCAATGGGGTGTTCCCTGTCCCATATTTTAATGGCTGCTCCCCGTATAAGTCCCCTTTCTTCCCCAGTAAATAGTATATTCAAAATAGACATTAACTCAGCCCAGGTATACAGACTGGGCCCCAAAAATTGATCAATTTGTTCAGACAACCCCATCGGATCCTCAACCAGGACCTTCATTTCTTTTTTAAATGTTCTGACCTCCCCACTGCTGAGGAGGGCACTTACAAACCCAATCTCTTTATCCCCTATTGGTACCTCCCGAAGGGGATAAGTCATTACGTTCTTCCCTTTTTTTTTGTTTTCCCCCCTTAGGCTTTGATTTAGATCCTCCTGAGCCCTCCTCTACATCTACTGTAGCTGTGCCTTCTTTTACTGAGGATTGAGGGTCAGGAACAACAACATCTACGTCCACTGCCCCTTCATCCTCCTCTCGTGAATCATCTGTTTCCTGTCCCTGTCTGTTTGTCTCGCCTCCTCCCTCATTTTCACCTAACCTGATTTTATGGTACGGGGGGGGGCAAACAGCCAAGAGGATCCCAGGGATTAGGTGGGGCAGAGGGGGAATCCTTTGTCTTTACTACCAACATTCCCAAACTGCCCTTCCAACAGGACACATAGTCCGCCTCCTCTTGACTAAAAGGTTGTTTTTTATTCACATACAAACCTAAATACTGACAGACCCAATCCTCGTCCGAACCATACTTTGGCCAGAAGACAGCCGGACAAAGGATTGGGTCTTTGGTTCATACTAAACAACAATATTTAATCATTTTCTTTTTATCCTTTGTCCTTGTACAAGTATTGCTTGTCCATTCCCGCAACATCCTCCCCAACGGACTTTCAGGAGGAATGTTACCAGGGACTTTTTCTTCTTCCTATACTCCGTGACATCTACTCTGCCTACTCCCCATTTCCCGGGGCCCTCGCTAGTCCCTCAGCGAGTAAATACCCCTTGTCCCGGCCACCAAGGCAATACTTAAAAGTCAGGTTTCTTACCTTGGTCTGTGCACAGAGTTGCCTGGCCCCTTGTCGCCGTACTTTCTATTGACCTCCTATCCCTGTCTGATTCAGACGTCTCTCTTGTGGGATTCGTACCAGTCGCCCAAGGGAGCAGACCAAACCAGGACACGAGACCACTCCTCAATGGGGAATGGGACGCGTCTTCCCAGGGTCCAAGGCCAGCCACTCCCCCCAGTGATGGAAGAAAATCCCGGACAGCCCCCAATTGTGAAAAACAAAGCTCACACACTTCAATAATTGCAGTCCAAGACAAAATCTGAATCAGCAGTGTCCTTTATTTTACACTTGCAAGTGCGTGAGATGTCCAGTGCCTATAAGGTAGAGGACATACACACACCAAATTCAATTCATACATAATATTTATATGATTTGATGTCTTTTGTTTTACATTGCTCCTCCCCTGCTTACATCGTCCACTTCCCTAAGACTGCCCCCCATTACCCCTGTTTATCTCTTGCCTTATCCGGCCTTGTCTGTGACAAAATGCTTATTCCTGGCCTCACAAGGCTGTTTGACCTCATCCTGCTGTAGGTCATTGTTAGGCATATTCTTTCTTCATCATTATCATTCATCATCTGTGCCTTTCCCGAGGCCGTTCTGATCCCTATGACCCTTTTAATTGGGGTTTGTTCCTGTGTTTTCGTAAAAGTGGGAAGCAGATACCTACTGTTTGTACAGGCGTATCTAGCTTAACTTCATCCTCTCACAACATCTTGTCTATTTGGCCGTAATGTCTACCATTGTTTTGCTGGCACATCTCATTCTGACATACAATTTTAGCTAATACAAAAACAATTATATATTTCCTCCACATCGTTTCCATTCTTGTTGACTCAGCTCTTGGCTAAAACAATTACACAATGGTGTGAGCTCATTTACTTTGTAAAATGGAATTGCAGAAGTAACATTATTTCCCCCACATCCCACACAAGTATTTCGTTTTTTGTTTTATTCCCCTGGAGCTGGACACCATTTGAAGAATGTGAAGGAGAAAGAGGGATATCATTTTTTTTAAAAAGAGAGAAGGGGGAACACTATTTGAAAAGGAGGTAATTTTTTTCAAAAAGAGCATGAAGTGAGCAGAAGTACCATTTAAAAGGATGGTCGGTGTGGACTTGTTGGGCCAAAAGGCCTGCGTACACACTGTAGGGGAATCTAATCTAAACCCTGCCTATCCAAATGTCTTTTAAATGTTGTAATTGTACTCAGCTCTACCATGTCCTCTAGCAGCTCGTTCCATATACATATCACCTTCTGTGTGAAAAAGTTGCCCCTCAGGTCCATTTCAAACCTTTCCTCTCCCATGGGGTTTGTCTCACCAAAATGTAACACCTTGTATTTATCTAAGTTGAACTCCAACTGCCATTCCTCAGCCCACTGGCCTAGTTGATCAAAATCCCATTTCATTCTTAGAGAACCTTTTTCATTGTCCACAATATCACCAATTTTGCTGGCATCTGCAAACTTACGAACCATGCCTCCTATAATCTCATGCAAATCATTTCTATAAATGACGAACAACAGTGGACCCAGCACCAATCCTTGCACCAAGGATCCAGCCTGAACAACAATCCTCTACCATCACCCTCTGCCTCCTATTGGTCTATAGTCCCTTCTTAAATAATGGCACAGCATTAGCCATCCTTCAGTCTTCTCGCATCTCATCCGTGGCTGTTGATGATATAAATATCTCTGCTAGGAGGGCCCACAATTTTTTCATTAGCCTCCCACAATGTCCTGGGATACACTTGATCAAGTCCTGGGGACTTATCTACCTTCTTGCATTTTAAGATCTCCCGCACCTCCTCTTCTGTTCTATGAACTCTTTTCACGACATCACTATTTGTTTCCCTGAGTTCCCAAGTTTCTGTGCCTTTCACCACAGTAAATACTGACATGAAGCATTTGTTTAGGATCTCATCCACCTCCTATGGTACCATGCAGATATGACCTCATTCATCTTTAAGGGGCCCTGTTCTCTCCCTAGTCACTCTTTTGCCCTTAATATACTTTTAGAATATGTTTGGATTCTCCTTAGCCTTATCTGAGGTACCCTTTTTTCCCTCTTACGTGTACTGTTACAGCTCCCGCCCACCCCCCCCCCCCCCCCCCCCCCCACCCATACTCCTCAAGGGTATGCCATCAGTCAATACCTGACATATGCCTCCTTTTTCTTGACCACAGCCTCAATATCTCTAGTCATCCAATGGTCCTTACTCCTGCCAGCCTTGCCCTTCACACTAACTGAAAAATGCTGTTCCTGAACTCTCGTTATCACACTGTTGAATGGCTTCCAGTTTCCAGACAAGCCTTTACCTGTGGACAGCCTCCCCCAAACAACTTTTAAAAGTTCCTGTTTAATACCATCAAAATTGATCCTGTCTCAGTTTAGAACTTTAATTTGTGGACCTGGCCTTTTTTTTCAATTACTAGTTTAAAAATAATAAAATTATGGTCACTGATCCCAAAGTGCTCCTCCCCTAACATTTCAGTCACTTGCCCTGCCTTATTTCCAAGGCAGAGGTCTGGTTCTCTAGTATCTACAAATTAATTGAGAAAATTTTTTCAAACACACTTAACAAGTTCCTCCCTAGTCCAAGCCCTTAGTACTCTGGCAGTTCCAGTCTAAGTATGGAAAGTTTAAATCCTCTACTATTACAACCCTATTATTTCTATATCTATCTACATATTTGCTTCTCAATTTCCACAGCAATTGGGGGGTTCTACAGTAAAATCCCATCAAATGCTCACCCCTTCTTATTTCTCAGTTCCACTCGTACAATTTTGCTGGATGATTCCCCCAAGAATAGCCTCTCAAAGTACTGCCATGATGTTTCCCCTAATCAAAAATGTCACTCCTCCTTCTCTCATTTCCCCTTCTACTTTCCTATACCATCTATACGCCAGAACATTGAACTGGTGTTGAGAATTCCAGACATTCGCTAACTCCAAAAGAAGAAATTCCTTTGCATCTCAGTTACAAAGTAAGTTGATCTTTATTTATGATTATGTCCCCTAGTTTGATGTTCCCTCATTAGTGGGAACATCTTCTCAACACTTACCCTGACGAGACACCTCAAAATCCTACATGTTTTCATTAGACCACCCCTCAATCTTCTAAACTCCAATGAATAAACCTGTTTAGAATTTCTTGAAGAGGTTGACCAGCAATTTTTCTTTCTCCGCTGAAAACTTCACAAAGATACATGAAAATTAAGAAGTAGAACCTGATAGCCTATATGAGTCTTAGAAAATTGTGGCAGAAATTGTAGAGATCTTCCAAATGATGTACCAAAACTCATTAGATTCTGTAAGAGTCTGAGTGGACTAGAAAATAGCAAATGTAACACCTTTTTCAAGACAGGTGGGAAATAGAAAGCATCAAGTAATAGTCCAGTTATGCTACCTTATGCTGGAGGCAATTTTCAGAATCCATTATTAGGGAGATAGTAACAAGTTACTAAGAAACTTAAAATCGGATCAAGCAGAATCAACATCATTTGTGAAAGTGAAATATGGTTTAATTTATTAGCCAAGTTTGAGGAAGCAACAAGCAAGGTGGCTCAAAACAACAAAATGTTGGAGATCACAGTGGGTCAGATAGCATCCATGGGGAGAGGAAAAACTAATGTTTCAAGTCTAAATTATTCTTCATCAGAGCTGAAGTCAAGGTGGCTAAAAGGGAGCCAAAGATGTGGACTATTTAAATTTTCAAAAGACATTTCATAAAGTTCCACATCAAAGTTTATAAAATAAAAGTTCATGATGCAAGGGTAACAAATTAACATAGATAAAGAAATGGTTTGTTTACATGAAGAAGAGACAATGGATAAATGATTTTTTTTTAGTTGGGAAGTTGTAACTAGTGCATTGCCACAAGGATCAATCCTGGGTGCTTCAACTGGTCATCATCAATATCAATGATTTTAATGAAAAGACCAAATGCATGTTGGCTAAATGTATAATGACACCAAGATAGATAGGAAATAAATGAATAAAAGGAGGTAAAAAGTCCACAAACAGATATAGACAGAGCAAATGAATGAGCAGAAGTTTAGTAATTGGAGTATAATGTGGACAAATGTGAACTTCTACTCAATTACCCTTTCAGCTATTCTTCATATCAAAGCAGTTTTACTAATTTAATAGGAAATTGCGGAACTCAGTGGTGGAGAGGGATCCAGGTGTCCTGGTACATCAATCTCAAAAGCATGCAGTCAGAGTAAATGGTTAGGAAGGTAAATGGAATGTTGGTACTTCTTTTGTTTTATTTTTTTCATGAGACATGGGTATTCCTGGCAAGGCCAGTACTTGTTGCCCACCCCTAATTGCCCTTGAACTGAGTAACTTGCTAGGCCATTTCAGAGGATAGTTAAGAGTCAACCATATTGTGGGTCAGGAGTCACATGTAGGTCAAGATTAGGTCATGATGACAGATTTTTTAAAAGTACATTGGCAACCAGTTTGGTTTTTACAATCGTCACTGATGGTTTTTCTGGTCACCGCTACTGAGACAAGCTTTATATTCAAAATTTATGAATTAAATTTAGTTCCAACCAGTGTTATTCCATTTGCCTGAATGGAACCTCCTGTTCCATTATGCTTGACTCTGTGTCCAACCAGAACATACTCGAAATTAAAATAGGTTTAGATGTTGCCATTAATTAAAAGTGTTTTGGGTATTTATTTTGTCTTGTTACAGTCATGCAAGCATTGAACATTCAACTAGTGTTATTAATATATGTTATGAATTATTGAAAAAAAAACAAAATGACTGTGAATTTTGTAAATAAGAAACAGAATAGGCAATTATTAGGGACTGGGTTTATAATTATAATTCCAGCCTTGGCCAACTGCCTGTCTGAGTTTGCACATTCTCCTCCTTTCTGCATGGATTTCCTCTGGGTGCTCCAGTTTCCTCCCACAGTCCAAAAGATGTGCAGGTTAGGTGAATTGGCCATGCTAAATTGCCCGTGTGTTCAGGGATTGGTATGCTCGCTGCATTAGTCAGGGGAAATGTAGAGGAGGAGTAGTAGGGAAATGGTTCTCGGAGGGAACCACTTTTGGTGAGTCGGTGTGGACTTGTTGGGCCAACACTGTAGGGTTTCTATGATTCTAGAAACAGAAATTGTTGGAAAAGCTCAGCAGGTCTGGCAGTATCTGTAGAGAGACATCAAAGTTAAAGTTCAGGATCAAGACACTCTTCCTCAGAACTGATGGTAGCTGGAAAGTCTTCTGCATATAAACCAACATTTTCCTAGCTACCATTAACTATGAGGAAACATTAACACTGATTCCTCTCCACAGACGCTGCCAGACCTGTTGAGCTTTTCCAGCAGTTTCTGTTTTTGTTGTTGGTTATGAATTATTGATGCTTATTGAAAGCTCAGTGTGAGCAGAAAACTAGCACAATATCTGTCTCTTAGCTTGAGGAATTCCTAGAACCTGGAAATAGTCTTAAGCATTAAAGGGGAAAAGAATTCAATGGATCATTTTTGCAAATTTGTGCATAGTTTGAATTGTAAAATTACTGAAATTAAAACGACATTAATTAAATCTATCTTCTTCTTATTAACAATCCTCTTATTATTAATACACAGTGTTCCATTGTTTTTTTTTCAGGGATTTATTAGTCACTGTTATAGAACATAGAATATAGAATGTTACAGTGCAGCTCTGCATCTTATCCATGCCCTTTGGGGCGGCGCAGTGGTTAGCACTGCTGCCTCACAGCACCAGGTCCCAGGTTCAATTCCAGCCTCGGGTGACTGTCTGTGTGGAGTTTGTGAGGGTTTTCTCCGGGTCCTCAGGTTTCCTCCCACAGTCCAAAGATGTGCAAGTCAGGTGAATGGGCCATGCTAAATTGCCCATAGTATTAGGTGTGTTAGCCAGAGAGAAATGGGTCTGGGTGGGTTACTCTTCAGAGGGTCGGCGTGGACTGGTTGGGCCTAAGGGCCTGTTTCCACACTGTAGGGAATCTAATCTAATTCACAACATCCTTTGGCACTATACACAACTCTGCCTAGTGTCATCCACAAATGTACTACCCCATCCTTCTACACTCACATTCAGATCATTTATAAAAATGACAAACAGTAGTTGTCCCAAAATAGATCTTTGCAGCACACCACTGGTAACTGAGATCCAAGATGAACATTTCCATCAACCACCAACCTCTATCGTCTTTCAGCTAGCCAATTTCTGATCGAAACCGCTAAAATACTTTCAATCCTAAAACTCTGTATTTTGTGTAATAGCCTACCATGTGAAACTTATCAAACGCCGTACTGAAGTCTAAATACACCACATCAACCACTTTACCTTCATCCACCTGTTTTGTCACCTTCTTGAAGAACTCAATAAGGTTAGTGAGTGTTAACTACCCCTAATCAAATTGTTCCTTTCCAGATTATTATAAATCCAATCTCATACAACCTTTTCCAACACCTTACCCACAACTGAAGTAAGGCTCACTGGCCTATAATTACCAGGGCTGTCCCAACTCCCCTGCTTAAACAAGGGAACAGCATTTGCTATCCTCCAGTCTTCTGGCACTACTCCTGTCGCCAATGATGACATAAAGATCAAAGGCAAAGGCTCTGTAATCTCCTCCCTGGCAGAGGGGTCTTATCTATTTTAAGATCTTCCAAAATTGTTAACACCTCCTCTTTGTCAACTGCAATCCTATCTAATCTAGTAGCCTGTACCTTGGTATTCTCACTAACATTGCCTTTTTCCAATGTAAATACTGGCAAAATGTATTAAACACTTCTCCTACATCCTCAGATCCCACACACAACTTCCTACTACTGTCTTTAATTGGCACTAATCTTACTCTAGTCATTTTTTTATTCCTGATATACCTATGGAAGGCCTTAGGATTTTCCTTGTTCCTATCCGCCAACAACTTCACATGTCCCCTCTCTCCTGGATTTTCTTAGCCCTCTCTTTAGATCTTTTCTGCCTAACTTATAACTCTCAAGCCCCTTAACTGAGCCTTCATGCCTCATCCTCAGATACATCTTCTTTCTCTTGACAAGAGCTTCAACTTCTTTAGTAAACCATGGCTCCCTCTCGACAACTACCTCCCTACCTGATAGGTATATAGTTACCAAGGACTTGCAATAGCTGTTCTTTGAATGAGCTCCACATTTCAAGTGTGTTCACCCCCTGCAGTTTCCTTCCCCATTCTATGCATCCTAAATTTTGTCTAATCACATCATAATTGCCTTTCCCCAGTAATACTTCCTTCTCTGCGGTATATACCTATCCCTGCCCATCGCTATTGTAAACATAACTGAATTGTGGTCACTATCGCCAAAGTGCTCACCTACCTCTAAATCTAACACCTGGCCAGGTTCCTTCCCCAGTACCAAGTCCAATATGGTATCGCCCCTTGTTGGCCTGTCTACATACTGGGTCAGAAAACCCTCCTGCACACATTGAACAAAAAAATGACCCATCTAAACTACTTGAACTATAGTGTTCCCAGTCAATATTGGGGAAGTTAAAGTCCCCCATAATAACTATCGTATTACTCTTGCTCCTATCGAGAATCATCTTTGCTATCCTTTCCTCTACATCCCTCGAACAATTCGGAGGCCTATAAAAAACTCCCAACAGGGTGCCCTCTCCTTTCCTGTTTCTAACCTCAGCTCAAACTACTTCAGTGGATAGGTCCTCAAACTATCTCACCTGCTGTAATACTACCCTTGATTAACAATGCCACCTGCCCCCCCCACTCTGTTTTTTTACCATCTTCTCTGTTCTTACTGAAACATCTAAACCCTGGAATCTGCAACATTCCTGTCCCTCCTCTAGCTATGTCTCTGAAATGGACACAACATCAAAATCCCAGGGTAAAAACAATGACTGCAGATGTTGGAAACCAGATTCTGGATTAGTGGTGCTGGACGAGCACAGCAGTTCAGGCAGCATCCAAGGACCTTCGAAATCGACTGTATTTATGGCTTGAAATACAGTGACTTTTGGGACTCTGAAATACAGTGACTCTGGCTTTTGGGACGATATAATGGAAAATAATTGAAAGTCATATTGTTTCAATTTTAATTATTTTCTCTGCAGTTTTTGACACCTATGATTTTTTATGACACTTATGATCAGGAATTCCTGATGAAGGGCTTTTGCCCGAAATGTCGATTTCAAAGCTCCTTGGATACTGCCTGAACTACTGTGCTCTTCCAGCACCACTAATCCAGAATCAAAATCCCAGGTACCAACCCATGCGACAAGTTCACCCACCTTATTCCAGATTCTCCTGACAATGAAGTACACACATGTAAAACTAAAATCCTGATTGCCAGTGCCCCCTTGTGACCTTGTAAACCTATCCCTGACTTCTCTACCCTCAACCTTCTTTACACTGGGACTATAATTCAGGTTGAAGCATTAGTTTAATCCCCACCCCCCAGGAGCATTAGAAAATTTCCATCCCACGATATTGGTACCCTTCTGATTCAGATGAAGACTATCCTTTTTGTAAAGGTCCCACCTTCCCCAGAAAGAGCTCTAATTATCCAAGAATCGTAAAACCCTCCCTCCTGCACCATTGCTGCAGCCACATGTTCAGCTCTGCTCTCTCCCTGTTCCTCACTTCACTAGTACACGGCATATAGATTCTGACAGGACCATTTATCCAGTTAAGATTGTGGGATCATGTAAAAACATGTATGAATAATTGCTTAATTCCACCAATATCCTGGTGTTGACTCTGCAATTATGGCTGAAATACAGTGACTCTGGCTTTTGGGACGATATAATGGAGAATAATTGAAAGTCACATTGTTTCAATTTTAATTATTTTCTCTGCAGTTTTTGACACTTATGATTTTTTATGTTTCTTCTCCATTTCATTTTTAAATTTGTGTTTTAACATTTCAAAGAACTGTTAACATAGCCAGACTATGACTAATGTACAAATGTTTTTATTTATGACCTTCACTTTTAGATATCAGGAGCATTTGACAAAGCATCCTGTCTCATGAATAGGAATAACGCATTGCATTTGACAACAATCCTGCCAGGAACTTCTCAAATCTAAAGCTGCTCCACATTGAAGTTGTTACTGGCATAGGAAGCTACAACAGACTTCTCTGTGCAGATGTAACAAAACATAGTGCATCACAACAGCTGACATCGGTACCTGAGTTTGGAGCCTGTATTTTATGTTTTAACAAGAAAATTTAAATCAAATTAAAAACAAAACTTTAATCTGACACAGCACATGAATACTTCATCATGATTCCTATGTACCAGGTTCCAACTTGTGAAAAGATACAAATCTCAAGCCAAAAGTTGTAAATCAGTTTGGTGCATTAATAGCAGGAAAGTCATTCTTCACTATAGTTCAGAATTTGTGAGAGGAGCGCCCGAATTTTGAATTAAAGACTCTATTAAACACTGAACTGGTTCATATTCTACACCTTTCATGTGTTTTGTATTTCATCTTGCACTTCTGAATCATAATAAGATCAACCTGAATTCGAGGAGAAAGTGAGGACTGCATATGCTGGAGATCAGAGCTGACAATGTGTTGCTGGAAAAGCGCAGCAGGTCAGGCAGCATCCAAGGAGCAGGAGAATCGACGTTTCGGGCATAAGCCCTTCTTCAGGAATGAGGAAAGTGTGTCCAGCAGGCTAAGATAAAAGGTAGGGAGGAGGGACTTGGGGGAGGGCCGTTGGAAATGCGATAGGTGGAAGGAGGTCAAGGTGAGGGTGATAGGCCGGAGTGGGGTGGGGGCGGAGAGGTCAGGAAGAAGATTGCAGGTTAGGAAGGCAGTGCTGAGTTCGAGGGATTTGACTGAGACAAGGTGGGGGGAGGGGAAATGAGGAAACTGGAGAAGTCTGAGATCATCCCTTGTGGTTGGAGGGTTCCTAGGCGGAAGATGAGGCGCTCTTCCTCCAGCCGTCGTGTTGCTATGGTCTGGTGATGGAGGAGTCCAAGGACTTGCATGTCCTTGGTGGAGTGGGAGGGGGAGTTGAAGTGTTGAGCTACGGGGTGGTTGGGTTGGTTGGTCCGGGTGTCCCAGAGGTGTTCTCTGAAACGTTCCACAAGTAGGCGGCCTGTCTCCCTAATATAGAGGAGGCCACATCGGGTGCAGCGGATACAATAGATGATGTGTGTGGAGGTGCAGGTGAATTTGTGGTGGATATGGAAGTATCCCTTGGGGCCTTGGAGGGAAGTAAGGGGGGGGAGGTGTGGGCGCAAGTTTTGCATTTCTTGCAGTTGCAGGGGAAGGTGCCGGGAGTGGAGGTTGGGTTGGTGAGGAGTGTGGACCTGACGAGGGAGTCACGGAAGGAGTGGTCTTATCGGAATGCTGATAGGGGAGGGGAGGGAAATATATCCCTGGTGATGGGGTCCGTTTGGAGGTGGCGGAAATGACGGCGGATGATATGCTGTACATGGAGGTTGGTGGGGTGGTAGGTGAGGACCAGTGGGGTTCTGTCCTGGTGGCGGTTGGAGGGGCGGGGCGCAAAGACGGAGGAGCGGGAAGTGGAAGAGATGCGGTGGAGGGCATCGTCGACCACGTCTGGGGGGATATTGCGGTCCTTGAAGAAGGAGGCCATCTGGGTTGTACGGTTTTGGAACTGGTCCTCCTGGGAGCAGAAGCAGCGGAGACCTGAGAGTGTTCTCCTGAGCTGGGGTAGGGCTGACTGCAGGGAATGTAGGTAGCGGCGCATGGCTGCAAGTGTGGAGCGGAGGATCCGGAGAGAGGTCTGTTGCTGGAACTATTCATTCGAGCAATGTTGCTTCAGAGCTTTAGAGATTTTGTTATAAAATAATGCCATTCTGAGCAGTGGGTTTACACTTGATTACAACACGCTTGCCTTTACAAACTGCAGCTGTTTGTAACTGGTAGGCTTAATTTCTGCTCTTTATCTTCAAACTAATGAACGGTTTATTTTCTGTAATCTATATGAATTTTGCTGGTCAAATGTTACATAAAGAGTACCATGTTGAATATAATATGCTGGAATTAAATGTTAGAAAGAGCTCAAATTTCAAGCAGGTACAGAAATCAAATATAAAACTCCTTTTTTCCATTTGTTTTCATGCATTTATATACATCAGGAATATAAATCTTGATATCCCATTAAAAACAGTTCTGCTCTTCTTATTCATAAACATTTTTGTGTAAATATAACTATGATGTTGCAAACTTTGTACAACCTTAGCTTTGTAAACATTACTTTCTTATTTTGTAGGGGGAACAAACAAACTGAAGTGTTCTGGATGGGGCAAAGAACAAAGAACAAAGAAAATTTACAGCCCAAGAACAAGCCCTTCGGCCCTCCAAGCCTGAGCCGATCCAAATGTACTGTCTAAACCTGTCGGTCAATTCCTAAGCATCTGTATCCCTCTGTTCCCCACCTACTCATGCATCTGTCCAGACGCATCTTAAATGAATCTACCGTGCCTGCCTCTACCACCTCTGGTGGCAATGTGTTCCAGACACCCACCACCCTCTGTGTGAAGTACTTGCCGCATGTATCCCCCTTAAACTTTCCACCTCTCACCTTGAAAGCATGGCCTCTCATTATTGAATCCTTCACCCTGGGAAAAAGCTTGTCTTTATCCACCCTGTCTATACCCTCCATGATTTTGTAAACCTCAATCAGGTCCCCCCCTCAATCTCCTTGCTTCTAGTGAAAATAAACCTAACCTACTCAACCTCTCTTCATAGCTAGCACCTTCCATACCAGGCAACATCCTCATAAACCTTCTCTGCACCCTCTCCATAGCATCCACATCTTTTTGGTAATGTGGTGACCAGAACTGTATACAGTATTCTAAATGCGGCCATACCAATGTCTTGTACAATTTTAACATGACTTGCCAGCTCTTATACTCAATACCCTGTCCAATAAAGGCAAGCATACTATATGCCTTCTTGACCACTCTATCCACCTGTGCAGCAACCTTCAGCGTACAATGGACCTGCACTCCCAGATCTCTCTGCTCATCAACTTTTCCCAAGGGTCTTCCATTCATTGTATAATTCGCTCTAGAATTAGTCCTGCCTAAATGCAGCACCTCACATATGTCTGGATTAAAAGCCATCTGCCACTTTTCCACCCAACAATCCAGTCTATCTATATCCTCCTGTATTCTCTGACAGTCCCTTATGCTTTCTGCTACTCCACCAATCTTTGTATCATCTGCAAACTTGCTGATCATACCAACAGTTCCCTCTTCATTTATGTATATTACAAATAACAGTGGCCCCAGCACTGATCCCTGTGGAACACCACTGGTCCATTTCTCCATTTTCTCCATTTCGAGAACCTCCCTTCAACTACTACTCTCTGTCTCCTGTTGCTCAACCAGTTCTTTCACCACTTCGCTAGAACACCCTGCACACCATGTGATTTCACTTTCTCCATTAGTCTACAATGGGGAACCTTATCAAATGTCCATGTATGTGACATCAATAGCCCTTCCTTCATCAAATACATGGTCACTTCCTCAAAGAACTCTATTAAGTTAGTAAGGCACAATCTCCCCCGCACAAAACCATGTTGCCTATCACTGATAAGCTCATTCTTTTCTAAATATAAATAGATCCTATCTCTCAGTACCCTCTCCAGCAACTTCCCCACCACCAACGTCAGGCTCACTGGTCTCTAGTTACCCGGAATATCCCTGCTACCCTTTTTGGACAGGGGGACAACATGAGCAACTTTCCAGTCCTCCGGCACCTCACCTGCATTTAAGGATGCCTCAAAGATATCTGTCAGGGCCCCAGCTATTTCC